>NC_037668.1:73454621-73476240 GCF_003255815.1 Theropithecus gelada
TTTTTTTTTTTTTTTTTTTTTTTTTTTTTTTTTTTTTTGAGGCGGAGTCTTCACTCTGTCGCCCAGGCTGGAGTGCAGTGGCACCATCTCGGCTCACTGCAAGCTCCGCCTCCTGGGTTCGCGCCATTCTCCTGCCTCAGCCTCCCGAGTAGCTGGGACTACAGGCGCCCGCCACCGCGCCTGGCTAATTTTTTGTATTTTAGTAGAGACGGGGTTTCACCGTGTTAGCCAGGATGGTCTCGATCTCCTGACCTCGTGATCCGCCCGCCTCGGCCTCCCAAAGTGCAGGGATTACAGGCGTGAGCCACCGCGCCCGGCCCCTAAGCTCCCTTCTTATCAAACCGCATGTAGTTCCTGGAATGTAACATCCTGCTTCATTCCTCCACAACTTGGCACATATCAATTCCTTTGCTCAGACTACAATTCTCCAGTTTCCTTTAACTCCCTTACCAACAACAGTCTGTTTTTCCAAAAAACTCCGGGCACATGGTAAATATCATTAAATGTTGGTCAGTCGAATGAATAAATCAATCACTTCTACCCACTTTTAGCACAGAGCAGCCTCTGTGGGCGACATGTGCAATAGAAGACCATAAAATTAGGAAATGCAGTTGACAGGGGAAATCCACACCACCATATGACAGGCTGTCTGCTTCCGTCAGCGGTTATTCCCTTGCCTGTCAGCCCTAGCCCACACCACTTCTTCCTCTTCCTCCCACCCCCGACTTTCTAGCCCCAGTCCATTGGTTTCAGTTGGCTACAGCCTCCTTTCTACCACTTCACTGCAGCATTGATCTTTGTAACTGCCCTGATAGAACTGATTCCTGCCCTGATATAACTATAGTTTCTATGCCAACAGCTGTAGCTCTACATAATCCTGTGTGTGCATGTACATGTGTAAGTGTGCTTGCATGGGTGCATGAGTGTATATGTGCACACGCGTGAGAGAGAAAGAGACTGCAACCCTATACAGAGTCCTCCTCCTGTATTCTGGAGTCCTGTCTCAGTCACGGATGGGTATCAGTTTTCAGTAGTTTCACTGGAAGGGGTAGGAGAAGAGAGGGAACAGTTTTCCTATTTCAGCCTAGCTTGCAGCAGCCTATTTTGAATATAAATAATAATCACTACCACTCATTAAATCTCTAGGTACCACCAGGCACTTTACATCCATTGTTTCATTTAATCCCCAAACAACTCAAAAAAGTAAGTATTGGCCTGCTTGGTGGCTCATGCCTGTAATTCCGGCACTTTTGGGAGGCCAAGGTGGGAGGATCGCTTGAGCCCAGGAGTTCGAGATCACCTGGGCAAATATAGTAAGACCTCGTCTCTACAAAAAATAAACAAAATTAGCTGGGCATGGTGGTGGACACCTGTAGCCTCAGCTACGTGGGAGGCTGAGGTGGGAGGATTGCTTGAGCCTGGGAGGTCAACACTGCAGTGAGCCGTGATCATGCCACTGCACTCTAGCCTAGATGATAGCGCAAGACTCTCTCTCAAAAAATAAATAAATAAAATATATTTAAGAAACTAAGAATTTTAGGCCGGGCGCGGTGGCTCAAGCCTGTAATCCCAGCACTTTGGGAGGCCGAGACGGGCGGATCACAAGGTCAGGAGATCGAGACCATCCTGGCTAACACGGTGAAACCCCGTCTCTACTAAAAAATACAAAAAACTAGCCGGGCGAGGTGGCGGACGCCTGTAGTCCCAGCTACTCGGGAGGCTGAGGCAGGAGAATGGCGTAAACCCGGGAGGCGGAGCTTGCAGTGAGCTGAGATCCGGCAACCGCACCCGGGCCGGGGCGAAAGAGCGAACACCCATATAAAAAAAAAAAAAAAAAAAAGAATTTTGCTTTGGTGCATAATCAGGAAAAAAAGCAATAAAATGGTTTGGAGGACAATTCACTCTGGTGGGCTTGGGGATTAGAGCTCAAATCCCAAAGGATGAGGTAGCTGACTGTATAATGCAGTCCCCAGAGCCTGGTGCCAGCCTTGCTGGCTCTCATCAGCCACTTGAATGAGACCACAGGATTTGAGGGGCCTGAGAGGAAGAATAATGCCTCAGTGCACAGGCCCATTTTCAGTAGCTACCTGGGCAGAGACTTTCACTACTTGGGGGAAATGAATCAGGTCTTGTCAAGTTGGTTTCTGAGCTGGCCAGAGTTTAGGAATGATTCTGCCCTAATAGGCTATTAGAAGGAACTTAAATGTGTTCCATAAATGTGTGCTCATTACAATGTCACTAGAAGGTTCGCGCATAAAGTCAAGATCTTGTTCAGACCCCCTTATCGTCCTGCTTCGTATATGGGTCCTGTGGGAACCTGAACTCTGTTCTTCATTCTCATTCAGACAGCCTAGCCTACGGTAAGCAGGAAGTGCCAGCAGATAAATCACTGGGGTAGCTCCGGGACAAACTCAGAGACTTAGACAGCAGGAATTTATTTCCTCATCTCTTCCAACTGGCCACATTCCTCTTAGGGTCTAGAAACCCCTGCCAAATGCTAAAACGCCCAGTGAAGGGTGCTGAGAACCTTTGCCTCCCTCCTGCCTAGTTGTCCAGAAACGGATGCTCCCTTCTTCCTAGACAGCCCCTCTCACTTTCTAGCTCTTCATCTGTTTCAGCCTCCTTCTCTTGCGCCACACAACGCCACCTCTGCACACACACGTAGGTATGCATTCTGCCTGTTCTACATTAGCCCCTCTGGACTGTGAACCTTGAAGGCGGAGGAGAAGGCTGGTCCTTTTTTTTTTTTTGATACGACGTCTTGCTCTGTCACTCAGGCTAGAGTGCAGTGAATGATCTTGGCTCACTGCAACCTGCACCTCCTGGGTTCAAGCAATTATCCTGAGTAGCTGGGATTACAGGTGCCTGCCACCACACCTGGCTAATTTTTGTATTTTTAGTATTGACGGGATTTCACCTTGTTGGCCAGGCTGGCCTTGAACTCCTGACTTCAGGTGATTGGCCCGCCTCGGTCTCCCAAAGTGCTGGGATTACAGGTGTGAGCCACCCCACCCAGCTTGTTTGTTTGTTTTTAGACAGGGTCCTTGGTAAAAAGAATTTGAGGGGGAAAAAAAAAAAGAGATGAGGTTTTGTTCTGTTGTCCAGGCTGGAGTATAGTGGCACGATCATGACACACTACAGCTTCGAACTCCTAGGCTCAAGCAATCCTCCCACTTCAGCCTCCTAAACAGCTGGGACTATAGCTAATTTTTATTATCATGCCCAGCTAATTTTTATATTTTTTGTAGGGATGAGGTTTCACTATATTGCCCAGGCTGGTCTTGAACTACTAGACTCCCTTCTTAGTCTTCCACAGTGCTGGGATTACAGCCATGAGCAACTATGCCCCGCCTGGTTCTTCTTTTACGTATTTTTTTTTTTTTTTTTTTTTTTTGAGATGGAATCTCGCTCTGTCGCCCAGACTGGAGTGTAGTGGTGCGGCTCACTGCAACCTCTGCCTCCTGGGTTCAAGCCATTCTCCTCCCTCAACCTCCTGAGTAGCTGCGACTGCAGGTGCGTGACACCATGCCCAGCTAATTTTTGTATTTTTAGTAGAGACAGGGTTTCACCATATTGGCCAGGCTGGTCTCGAACTCTTGACCTCATGATCTGCCTGCCTTGTGCTGGGATTACAGGCGTGAGCTGCTGCGCCCGGCCCTTTTTATTATTATTATTATTATTAGTTTTTTGGGACGGAGTTTCACTCTTCCTGCCCAGGCTGGAGTGCAATGGCGCTATCTTGGCTCACCGCAACCTCCGCCTCCCGGGTTCAAGTGATTCTCCTGCCTCAGCCTCCCGAGTAGCTGGGATTACAGGCATGTGCCACCACCCCGGCTAATTTTGTATTTTTAGTAGAGACGGGGTTTCTCCATGTTGGTCAGGCTGGTCTTGAACTCCCGACCTCAGGTGATCCACCTGCCTCGGCCTCCCAAAGTGCTGGGATTACAAGCGTGAGCCACCGCGCCCGGCTCCAGCTAATTTTTTTTTTTTTTTTGAGGGGGAGTCTCGCTTTGTCAACAGGCTAAAGTGCAGTGGCTGGAGATCTCGGCTCACCGAAACCTCGGCCTCCCGGGTTCAAGCAATTCTCCTGCCTCAGCCTCCTGAGTACCTGGGACTACAGACATGCGCACCACGATGCCCAGCTGCTTTTTTTTTTTTTTTTTTTTTTGAGATGGAGTTTTGCTCTTGTTGCCCAGGCTGGAGTGCAACGGCGTGATCTCAGCTCACCGCAACCTCCGCCTCCTAGGTTCAAGCGATTCTTCTGCCTCAGCCTCCTGAGTAGCTGGGATTACAGGCATGTGCCACCATGCCCGGCTAATTTTGTATTTTTAGTAGAGACAGAGATTCTCCATGTTAGTCAGGCTGATCTGGAACTCCCGACCTCAGGTGATCCGCCTGCCTCAGCCTCCCAAAGTGCTGGGATCACAGGCGTGAGCCACCATGCCCGGCGCGATTTTTGTATTTTTAATAGAGACGGGTTTCACCTGTTGGCCAAGATGGTCTCGAAATCTTGACCTTGTGATCCGCCTGCCTCGGCCTCCCACAGTGCTGGGATTACAGGCATAAGCCACCATGCCTGGCCATTTCCGTGTTTTTAGTAGAGAACTGCCTCAGCCTCCTAAAGTGCTGGGATTACAGGCGTAAGCCACCGTGCCTGGCCCTGACCTGGTTCTTTTAAATCATTCTTTTCTTCTCTCTCTTTCCACTCTGTATAAAATTAATTTAGTTTTATCTTAGTCTAGAAAACTATATTAGAAAACCGGAGCTCAAGGCAAAGCTTACATGCTAAGGATTTAATAGGAGGTATAATCTGACAACAAGAATGAGAGAAAAACAGAAATTAGCCGGGGAAGAAGGGAAAGAAAACAGGTGGTGTGCCATAGACCTAGTTATGGTTTCATAAGAAGACACAGCTAAGCGCTCAGTTACATAGGACTGAGAGGCTATATGAAACCACTATATGTATGGTGTCTAGGAATCATCATGTTTTAGGGGCAGCAAGGGCAAACTATCTGTTGGCCCTTTCCTTCTCTTTCTCACTGGTAGGGGAGCAGTATGGTTTTTGTTTGTTTTTTGTTTTTATTTTTGTTTTTGAGACAAAATTTTGTTTTTGAGACAGAGTCTTGCTCTGTCGCCCAGGCTGGAGTGCAGTGGCACGATCTTGGCTCACTGCAATCTCCGCCTCCCAGGTTCAAGCAATTCTCCTGCCTCAGCCTCCCGAGTAGCTGGGATTACAGACATGCACCACCACGCCCGGCTAATTTTGTAATTTTAGTAGAGACAGGGGTTTCTCCATGTTGGTCAGGCTGGTCTCGAACTCCCTACTTCAGGTAATCTGCCTGCCTTGGCCTCCCAAAGTGCTGGAATTACAGGCGTGAGCCACCGCACCCCACCGAGTCTCATTGTTTTTATGAGGATGGCCTGATATATTAGACAATTGGTCCACCAGGACATCACTTATGTTGGGGAGACAGTGGGGGATCATGGGGGTGGGGAAATGGGAAGAGTGGCTCTAGGGGAGCAAAGGTGTGGGGAAAAGCAGAACCAAACCGAGATAACCCTGTGTCTTGCCCATCCCTGCCAAGGAAAACACATAAATGCAAGACACCTCTCCACTCAAACAGCACAGACTATTTCAAATCTCAGATCTGTCATGTAATTAATACCTGTGTGACTTTGGGAAAATTATAAATAGCTTTCACCTTGCTGAGTCTGTCCAATCCATAAAATGGATCATGAATACTTTCCTCACAGGCTTATGGTGTGCTGGTAATATCTGTATCTTCATCTGGATGGCAGTTACATTGCAAAAAAAAAAAAAGAAGAACTGTATACATTTAAGATTTGTACATTTTCTTTCTCCCTGGATGTAGAATAGGAAAAAAAAAAGAAAAAGAAAAAAAAAAAATTGGTGTATTTTCTGTATGTATGCTGTCCTACGACTTTTTAAAAGGCTTGTACGAAATAAAAGAATATTCCTTTTCGGCCAGGCGCGGTGGCTCAGTCCTGTAATCCCAGCACTTTGGGAGGCCAGGGAGGGTGGATCACGAGGTCAGGAGTTCAAGACCAGCCTGACCAAGATGGTGAAACCCCGTCTCTACTAAAAAATGCAAAAAACTTAGTCAGGCGTGGTATGGGGCGCCTGTAATCCCAGCTACTTGGGAGGTTGAGGCACAGAATTGCTTGTACCAGGGAGGCGGAGGTTGCAGTGAGCCGAGATCGCGCCACTGCACTCCAGCCTGGTCGACAGAGCGAGACTCCGTCTCAAAAAAAAAAAAAAAAAAAAAAAGAATATTCCTTTTCCAGGATTATCCTGAAGATTCAAGAAAACCATGTTCATTAAGTGTTACGCACAGTGCCTGGCACATAACTTGCTGCACGGGTCCATGGTCCAGACAGAGGGACCAGGCACTTTCCAGCGCCTGGATCTGCAGACCCGAGGTCTTCGGTATTCTGGCCAACCTCGGTGTTGCAGCTGCTCTCTGGGCCTCAGTTTGCTTGAACTAAATGTAACGCGGCCAACTTTGGTAAACTTTGGGAATCCACCCAACCTAACTTTAGGGAGAGTATGGAGCCAGGGATGGCATTGTGAATCCGGAGGGCCGACACCAGAAGAACCTGCAACGTAGCATCTGGGACCTTACTTCCCCCGGAAAAGCGCCAGCGGCGGCGCCCAGGCGCGCAGTGCAATGTGGGCCAGTAAGAGGCGCGGCTGGCCCCGCCCCCTGGACCGCCCACGTGGCCAGCGCCACCTGCCTCATTGTGCCTAGGACTTCTCCAAACTCGCGCTGCGGAGTGAGTGATCACGTTCCGGCCAGGTCGACCTCGAGGATCCAGAGGTGGAGACGGTACTACCTCCCAGCTCTGGTTTCCATCCCCTTCAGGTCCTTCCTTGGGAGGCGGGGAAGGAGGTCCACCCTGCGCGTGATCCTTTATGCCCGGCCCCTGCCCCTCCCTCCGGGTGGAGCTTCCTCCTCACCGCCAGACTTAAGCTAAGGACCGTTGGATCTTTGGCAGGGTACAGAACTGAGCCCAGGCCACACTACTGTGTTCACGCTCTGTGCTTGTGCCAAGGTGAGTTTCTCTTGCTGCTGGCCTTTCTCCCAGAGGATATGGCCTCGATCCTTTACGACTGAATGTCAGCCCCCCGGGTTGAGCGAAGAGTGCAGGGCACTGGAGGGGACGAGACTTGGTTTCGGATTTGAGCTCTTCTTTTCTCTGTATGATCTTGCTAACTTCCCAGTTTCTCTGAACCTAAGTTTCCTCAGCAATAAAATGTGGTCCTACATTAGAACTGTAGCAACAATTGAGATAAAGCTTTGAAGGCGCACAGCGCATACTAGGTGATCTGTAAGTTTTAATTGCCATCTTTTTGTTTGCTCACCTACGTGCTTTTTCCAGCTGCTCGGGCTTTCTTACGCAGGTGCAGGAATGGTTCTCGGAAGTGGAGGGAAGTGGGGATAATTCTCTTACTTAGACGCCTGCCTCGAGTCTGGGAAAGTCCAACATGTTATTCTGTTGCCCCAGAACTCTGTTAAAGTGAGACACAGATCTGAACCTTCACTGGATGAGGCTACTGTTAATTAACTCTTCCCCTTCAGATGGTTCATACTCAGGGCTGCAGGCCTGTTACTTTTCCAAAATCTGTTTCCTTATCTTTGATACAGAAGCAATCTCAGTGTGATTCTATCTGGTCCACTGGGATTTTTTGCCGAGTATAGTAAAGTGCTTTGATATTCTTCGAGGGGATTCTTTCCAGATTTTCCAAGAAGTAAAGGAAGACAGTGATAGAGGCAGCGACTTCCTCAAATGTCCTTCCAGCTGGCCAAACTCAACCTGTCAAGATCTCTCCTCCATAAGCTGTGTGTGTGTGAGTGTGTGTGTGGTGTGTGTGGTGTGTGTGTAATGTGTACATTGTATGTATGTATGGGACAGGTACTCTAGGAGTTCAAGCAGATGACAGGCTCAGACCTCAAGGAGTAGCCAGGTTTGTGGGGGAAATTTATATATAAACAGAAGGAAAAATGTAGTGATGTGCACATGCTATTAGTACATGGAAATAGCCATCCATTTAGTTATTTATTTATTTTTTAGAGATGGATGGGGGTCTCTCACTCTGTTGCCCAGGCTGGAGTGTAGTGGTGAAATCCTTGCTCAGTGCAGCCTCAAATTTGTGGGCTCAAGTGATCCTGCCACCTCAGCCTTTGGACTATAAAGTGCACGCCACTGTGCCCAGTTAATCTTTAAAAAAAAAAAAAAAAATTCTCCCTAGCAAGCACACTCGGAAAGAAAAAAATAAATTTTTGTAGAGACAGTGTCTCCCTTTGTTGCCCAGGTTTCAACTGATCCTCCCGCCTCAGCCTGCCCAGGTGCCGAGATTACATGTATGAGCCACTGTACCTGGAAAGGAGCCAGAAATGTAAAGTGCTAGCTGAAGGATGAGCAGCAGTTAGCCAAGCAAAGATAGGGTTTGGCGAAGGAAAGTGTGCAGACACCTAAAGTCAGGTAAGTAGTGTCACCCTGTTGAGTGTTCAAAGTCTGGAATACAGTCTGACATGAGGAGGTGGTGAAATGAGGAAGACAGGAGCCAGGTTTTGAGTAGCCTGGACTTTATCCTGAATATAGGGGAGAACTGCTGGAAGGGTTTGAGACTGGGAGTCACATGGTTGGATCTGGTGATGGACTGTGGGAAGAGGGACCACATTGGAAGCCGAGATCTGTGGTTTAAGTAAAGAGTGATGGTCAGCTGGGCACAGTGGCTCACGCCTGTAATCCCAGCACTTTGGGAGGCTGAGGCAGGAGGATCACCTGAGGTCAGGAGTTCGAGACCAGCCTGGCCAACATGGCAAAACCCTGTCTCTACTAAAAATACACAAAGTAGCTGGGTGTGGTAGCACACACCTGTAATCACAGCTACTCGGGAGGCTGAGGGAGGAGAATCACTTGAACCCGGGAGGCTGAGGTTGCAGTGAGGCGAGATCATGCCACTGAACTCCAGCCTGGGCAACAGAGTGAGACTCTATCTCAAAAAAAAATTTAAAGAGGTAGGGTGCGGTGGCTCATGCCTGTAATACCAGCACTTTGGGAGGCTGAGGCAGGCAGATCACGAAGTCAAGAGATGGAGACCATCCTGGCCAACATGGTGAAACCCCGTCTGTACTAAAGATACAAAAATTACCTGGGTGTGGTGGCATGCGCCTGTGGTCCCAACTACTGGGGAGGCTGAGGCAGGAGAATCAGTTGAACCTGGGAGGCGAAGGTTGTAGTGAGTTGAGATCACACTACTGTACTCCAGCCTGGTGACAGAGCAAGACTCTGTCTTAAAAAAAAAAAAAAACGAGTAATGGTGGTCAGAGATGGGGCAGTGGCAGTGGAGGTAGATATGGATGGACTAGAGAAAGATTTAGGAATATATATTTTAAAATTCTTTTCACATACATCAAGAAGTACAGGAAGTATTATTGCAGTCTTAGGTTACATATTAGAGCATTCTCTTTTTCTGTATCTATAAGTATTAACAAGATTTAAAACCCAGCTAAACTGACAAAATCTGGCCAACATTACACATGTAAGGTGATTTTCCAAGCTGGCTTTTTTAGAAGTATAGAAGAGGCCAGGCGCAGTGGCTCACACTTGTAATCCCAACACTTTGGGAGGCCGAGGCGGGTGGATCACGAGGTCAGGAGATCGAGACCATCCTGGCTAACACAGTGAAACACTGTCTCTACTAAAAAACATAAAAACATTAGCTGGGCGTGGTGGCGGGCGCCTGTAGTCCCAGCTACTCAGGAGGCTGAGGCAGGAGAATGGCATGAACCTGGGAGGTGGAGCTTGCAGTGAGCCAAGATCACGTCACTGCACTCCAGCCTGGGTGACAGAGCAAGACTTCGTCTCAAAAAAAAAAAAAAAAAAAAGTATAGGAGAAAGCCACACCTGTAATCCCAGCACTTTAGGAGGTCAAGGTGGGAGGGTCACTGGAGGCCAGAAGTTTGAGAGGGCAGCATAGTGAGACCCTATCTCTACAAAAGAAAAATAAGGCCAGGCGTGGTGGCTCACACTTATAATCCCGTCACTTTGGGAGCCTGAGGCAGAAGGATCACTTGAGCCCAGGAGTTTGAGACCAGCCTGGGCAACGAGGAGAAACCCCGTCTCTACGAAAAATACAAAAACTAAGCTGGACACGGTGGCCCATGCTTCTAGTCCCAGCTACGTGGGAGGCTGAATGGAGAAGATAGCTTGAGCCTGGGAGGTGGAGGTTGCAGTGAGCTGAGATCACACCACTGCCCTCCAGCCTGGACATTAGAGTAAGACTCTGTTTTAATGAATAAGTAAATAAATAAGCTGGGTGTGGTGACATGTGCCTGTAGTCCCAGCTACTTGGGATTGCTCCAGTCCAGGAGTTCGAGGCTGCAGTGAGTCATGAATGGGCCACTGCACTCCAGCCTGGGCAACAGAGTGAGACCCTGTCTCAAAAAGAAAAGTACAGGAGAAAATACTCTCCTCACCAACTACTCCCACACCAGCATTTGTGGGAGGCAGAGGAAAGGCCCATGCAGCCAGGAAACACTCATGTAGATATTGTTTCCTTTTTTTCCTGCGTCTTCTAGTTCCCTGCCTCCAAGCAGCAACTGTAGAGCCCTTTGAGAAAGAAAGAATTCAACAGAGGGAAGGAACCTATGCACTGAATTGGAAATAATAAAACCTGAGTCCTGATAATACCCCCCTCCCCACTCAACCCACACATCTCCCTTTCATACTTCAAGATAACATGAGGGGCCGGGCGCGGTGGCTCAAGCCTGTAATCCTAGCACTTTGGGAGGCCGAGACGGGTGGATCGCGAGGTCAGGAGATCGAGACCATCCTGGCTAACACGGTGAAACCCCGTCTCTACTGAAAAATACAAAAAAAACTAGCTGGGCGAGGGGGCGGGCGCCTGTAGTCCCAGCTACTCTGGAGGCTGAGGCAGGAGAATGGCGGGAACCCGGGAGGCGGAGCTTGCAGTGAGCTGAGATCGCGCCACTGCACTCCAGCCCGGGCGACAGAGCAAGACTCCGTCTCAAAAAAAAAAAAAAAGATAACATGAGGGTTTCTGGCTGGGCACGGCAGGTCATGCCTATAATCCTAGTACGTTGGGCCAAGGTGGGTGGATTGCTTGAGGTCAGGAGTTTGAGACCAGTTTACCCAACATGGTGAAACCCCGTCTCTACTAAAAATACAAAAAATTAACTGGGTGTGGTGGTGGGTGCCTGTAATCCCAGCTACTCTGGAGTCTGAGGCAAGAGAATCACTTGAACCTGGGAAGTAGAGGTTGCAGTGAGCCAAGATCATGCCACTGTACTCCAGCCTGGGTGACAGAGCAAGACTCCGTCTTAAAGAAAAAAAAAAAAGCTAGCCGGGTGCAGTGGCTCACGCCTGCAATCTCAGCACTTTGGGAGGCTAAGGCAGGTGGATTACAAGGTCAGGAGTTTGAGACCAGCCTGGCCAATATAGTGAAACCCTGACTCTACTAAAAATACAAAAATTAGCCAAGCGTGGTGGCGGGCACCTGTAGTCCCAGCTACTTGGGAGGCTGAGGCAGGAGAATTGCTTGAACCTGGGAGGTGGAGGTTGTGGTGAGCCAAGATTGCGTCATTGCTCTCCAGCCTGGGCAACAAGAATGAAACTCTGTCTCAAACAAAATAAATAAAATAAAAGATAGGCTGGGCACAGTGGCTCACACCTGTAATCCCAGCACTTTGAAAAGCTGAGGCTGGTGGATCACCTGAGATCAGGAGTTCAAGACCAGCCTGGCCAATATGGTGAAACCCTGTCTCTACTAATAATACAAAAATTAGCTGGGTGTGGTAGCACACGCCTGTAATCCCAGCTACTCAGTAGGCTAAGGCAGGAGAATCGCTTGAACCCAGGAGGTGGAGGTTGCAGTGAGCCGAGATCGCGCCATTATACTCCAGCCTGGGTGACAAGAGTGAAACTCCGTCTCAAAAAAATAATAATAATAAAAAAGATAACATGAAGGTTTCTGAATGCTGCCAAAGGTCCAGATAGGCAGTTCCTGACAAGCCCGGAGTCTGGAATCTGTTAATGCACGGCTAGGCTGGAAAGCAGTGTATCAAGCAGAAGATGAGGAAGTCAGGAGCTGACTGAGGATGATTTTCTGTCTTAGAGAAGAACATCTATGTGGCACCTTCATTCTTCCCTAGGGAGCTCTTGTTCTTTGCACATCTCCTACCTCTTTCATCCCTGTCCTCCAAGCCTCAGCCCTTTTGGTGTTCAGTTTCACTAGCAAAAGAAAGGGAGAAGCAAGATTCAAGTTTCTTCTTCGTTTTCCCCTTAAGCCAGGGTGTTGTTCAAGCTTTCACCCCAGTTGTAATTTCAGAGCCTTCTCATCTGTGTTGGGTAATCTGCAAGAGGCCAACAGGTCATTGGGCAGTAAGCCCAGGAAACCTGCCTTAGACCCCGGTGGCAGCAGGCCACCAGGTTCCTCTTGTCAGGTCCAGACTTGCTTACTTGATCCCTTAGAAATTTGTGTCCTTGAAAAGTTTGATTATAAAGAGCATTGCCCTGGTAGTTTGTGGTCTGATGCTCAGATTGAACAGTTTCGATTTTGTTTTAGCAGAAAAGAGTGGTTTCCAAAATCAACTTAAACTAGATATAAAATTCTTCCTGGATCAGAAGTATTAGGAAAGACAGTGTTGGTGTATTGGCTTTACTCACGACTTGCTTTTTTTTTCTTTTTTTTTTTTTGAGATGGAGTCTCACTCTGTGGCCCAGGCTGGAGTGCAGTGGCCTGATCTCAGTTCACTGCAACCTCTGCCTCCTAGGTTCAAGTGATTCTCCTGCCTCAGTTGCTCGAGTAGCTGGGATTACAGGCATGCACCACCATGCCCAGCTAATTTTTGTATTTTTAGCAGAGAGTGGGTTTCGCCATGTTGGCCAGGCTGGTCTCAAACTCCTGACCTCAAGTGATCCGCCTGCATTGGCCTCCCAAAGTGCTGGGATTACAGACGTGAGCCACTGTACCTGGCCTCAACTTATTATTATTATTATTATTTGAGACAGGATCTCACTCTGTTGCCCAGACTGGAGTGCAGTGGCGCTACGTCGGCTCACTGCAACCTCCGCCTCCTGGGTTCAGGCAGTTCTCATGTCTCAGCCTCCCAAGTAGCTGAGGTTACAGGCATGCGCCACCATGCACAGCTAATTTTTTTTTTTTTTTTTTTTTGAGCTGCAGTCTTGCTCTGTTGCCTAAGCTGGAGTATAGTGGCGTGATCTCAGCTCACTGCAACCTGTACCTCCCGAGTTCAAGCGATTCCTCCTGTCTCAGCCTCCTGAGTAGCTGAGACTACAGGCACATGCCATCACACCTGGCTAATTTTTGTATTTTTAATAGAGACGGGGTTTCACCGTGTTGGTCAGGCTGGTCTCGAACTCCTGAGCTCAGGTGATCCGTCCGCCTCGGCCTCCCAGAGTGCTGGGATTACAGGCGTGAGCCACCACTCCCGGCCACAGCTTGTCTTATTACTTGCTCTATCCTACATCCTTTTAGAACCTGGAAACTAAGATTATATTTATAAAGATATTATTAGCAATTAAGTCAGTCCCAAGAGTGATATTCATGGTACCGATGAGATCAAGGGAAAAGGTTATATCTACCTCATTGGCTCTTGGTGTGAACGTTCTCTCTCCTTTTCTTTCACTTGGCTAACTCCTGTTCAGTTATTCTTTAGGACTTGACTCAGGAAGAGATGGCCTCCAAGAAGCCATCCTAGCAAGGTTACTCTTTTCTTGCCACCCTTGTGCAGCTCTTGTGCAGAATTTGATCAATGCTCTTATCACAGTGTACTGATATCACCTATTCCCATTACAAGACCATAAACTGAAGGAAGGCAGTTTAAATATTTAAACATGTTTTTCTCTTGGGTTTTGCACAAGAGTTGGAACATTCAATTTACTGATAAAATGAGTATTGTTGGGCCATTTGGTGACTTCTTATTTTCATAGCTTTCCAGAGGAGGAGGCTCCAGTTATCTTTGGTTGGAAATTTACTTGTATCTGTAATTAGTTATTTTTCTGCTGCATTGAAGTCATGTGTATAGTTTCCCCTTCCTGGTCAGAGTTCTTCCCCTTGACTCTTGGGAATTCTTATGAATCAGTGTCAATATTTCTTTGTCCTTTCCCTTTTCTGTAGCACATCACACATGTATCTACCGTGAGTATCTTTTTATAGGTCTGTGTTTATTTGCCTTTTTTCCATTAGCTCCTCCTTAGATCCTTGGTTTTGCCACTTCTTTTTTTTTTTTTTTTTTTGAGGTGGAGTCTCCCTCCGTTGCCCAGGCTGGAGTGCAGTGACGCGATCTCAGCTCACTGCAACCTCCGCCTCCCGGGTTCAAGTGATTCTCCTGCCTCAGGCTCCCGAGTAGCTGGGATTATAGGCACCTGCCACCACACCCAGCTAATTTTTGTGTTTTTAGTAGAGACGGGGTTTCACCACGTTGGCCAGGCTGGTCTCGATCTCTTGACCTTGTGATTCACCTACCTCGGCCTCCCAAAGTGCTGGGATTGCAGGCATGAGCCACTGTGCCCAGCCGGTTTTGCCACTTCTTAGCTGTTGATTTGGAGCAAATAACTTCACTTTTTTTTATTTTTTTTGAGATGGAATCTGGCTCTGTCATCCAAGCTGGAGTGCAGTGGCGCAGTCTTGGCTCACTGCAACCTCCGTCTCCCAGGTTCAAACGATTCTCCCGCCTCAGCCTCCAGAGTAGCTGGGACTACAGGCGTATGCCACCACGCCTAGATAATTTTTGTATTTTTTGGTAGAAATGGGGTTTCACCATGTTGGCCAGGCTGGTCTCTAACTTCTGACCTCAAGTGATCTGCCTGCCTTGGCCTCCCTATGTGCTCGTATTACAGGCGTGAGCCACAGTACCCAGTCTAACTTCACTTCTCTGAGCCTATTTTCTCAACTAAAAAATTAAAGATCTGGATATGGTGGCTCATACCTGTAATCCTGGCAACTCAGGGTGCTGAAGTGGGTGGATAGCTTGAGGCCAGAAGTTCAAGACCAGCCTGGGCAACCTAGCCAAACCCCATCTCTAAAAAAGTTTAAAAACATCCAGGTGTGCTGGCACAGGCCTGTAGTCCCAGCTACTTGGAAGGCTGAGGCAGGAATATCACTTGAGCTTAGGAGTTCAAGGCTGCAGTGAACCATGATCATACCACCGTTCTCCAACCTAGGAGACAGAACCAGACCCTGAGTCTAAAAAAAGAGTTCCTTTTTTAGGACTCCCTTTACCTCCCTTGTAGGAGCCCACTCAGGCCTACCAGCATGGCTGACCAGACCTCTGTGAAAGGTACTTAGAGAATAGAATCTCTGTAGTTCTTTTTTTGTTTTTTTCTGAGATAAAGTCTCTGTTGCCCAGGCTGGAGTGCAGTGGCGTGATCTCAGCTCACTGCAACCTCCGCCTCCTGGGTTCAAGTGATTCTCCTGCCTCAGCCTCTCGAGTAGCTGGGACTACAGGTGCCCGCCACCACGCCCGGCTGATTTTTTTTATTTTTAGTAGAGATGGGCCTTCACTGAGTTAGCCAGGATGGTCTTGATCTCCTGACCTCATGATCCACCCGCCTCGGCCACCCAAAGTGCTGGGATTACAGGCGTGAGCTGCCGTGCCCGGCCGAGAATCTGTAGTTCTGACAACCTCCTGGGAACGTTAATTTCTTTTTTTTTTTTTTTTTTTTTTTTTTGAGACGGAGTCTCGCTCTGTAGCCCGGGCTGGAGTGCAGTGGCCGGATCTCAGCTCACTGCAAGCTCCGCCTCCCGGGTTCACGCCATTCTCCTGCCTCAGCCTCCCGAGTAGCTGGGACTACAGGCGCCCGCCACCTCGCCCGGCTAGTTTTTTGTATTTTTTAGTAGAGATGGGGTTTCACGGTGTTCGCCAGGATGGTCTCGATCTGCTGACCTCGTGATCCGCCCATCTCGGCCTCCCAAAGTGCTGGGATTACAGGCTTGAGCCACCGCGCCCGGCCAGGGAACGTTAATTTCATTGCCAGAGAAGTGGTCCCTTCCTGGGCCTATTCAGTTACCTGGTCTCTTTCTCTCATAATGGCCTTTGCCTGCCTTACACTGGCTTGAGACCTTATTTAGTCAAGACTGGGTGCTTCTATGTGGCCATCCTGTTTTTGTTTTTAGATAGTGCAGTTCTTTAATAGAGATCTTTAGCCTGCCACAGAAAAGGGCATCCAAGCTGGTGATCTGGTTAGTATTTGTTCAGGAGCTACTGGCCATGGTTGGTTTTGGGTACCCTGTCTCCACTGCCCTTGCTCACAGGTACATATATAACCACGTGTTTGTGCTCCACCTCTGTCCCCTCTTCCCCACCCCTTCCTGGCCCATACTTTATAGAGTGCAGTGGCATGATCTCTGCTCACTGCAACCTCCCCCTCCCAGGTTCAAGTGATTCTTGTGCCTCAGCCCCGCGAGTAGCTGGGACTGCAGGTGTGTGCCACCATGCCCAGATAATTTTTGTATTTTTAGTAGAGATGGGGTTTCACCATGTTGGCCCAGCTGGTCTTGAACTCTGTTTTTTTTTTTTTTTTTTGAGACAGAGTCTTGCTCTGTCGCCCAGGCTAGAGTGCAGTGGCCCGATCTCGGCTCACTGCAAGCTCCACCTCCCAGGTTCACACCATTCTCCTGCCTCAGCCTCCAGAGTAGCTGGGACTACAGGTGCCTGCCACCACACCCGGCTGATTTTTTTGTATTTGTATTAGAGACAGTGTTTCACTGTGTTAGCCAGGATGGTCTCGATCTCCTGACCTCATGATCCACCCACCTCGACCTCCCAGTGTGCTGGGATTACAGGCATGAGCCACTGTGCCCGGCCGTTTTGCAGTATTCTTGACAGTGGATATCTGAGACCTGAACAACAGCACTAACCCCAACACCATTCTCTTCCCATCTGTGTTTCAGGGGGCAATGGCAGCTTCCTGTGTTCTCCTGCACACTGGGCAGAAGATGCCTCTGATTGGTCTGGGTACCTGGAAGAGTGAGCCTGGTCAGGTGAGGGATGGGGGAAGAAAAGAAAAACTTGTTGAGCCTCTGCCTGCATTTTCCTAGCAGCCCCATCCCCATACTCCCCTTCCAGTGGGGATGAGCCTGGAGAGCAGTGGGAAGAGATGAAGAGACCAGTTATATACCCTGGGCTTCCCCAGCTGACTCAGAGAGTGGGCTGAGGGACCCAGCAGCGCCGGGGGCATAGGAAGGACATGTTTCTCTAACTGGATCTGCACTGAGTGCTGTGGCAGACATGCGGCCCCTCTGTGCCCATCCCTACGCTATGACCCCTAATATGGCAGTTATCACCCTGTGCTGTGATCATGTCTCCTCTCCCACACTGGGTTCTTTGAGGGCTTAGCCTCTCCCTACTGCTCAGTCCAGAATTAGGCACATAGAAGGTGTCAAGGTTTGAAGAATAACTAGGTGGATTGTATAGACCAAAGGTCAGCAAGCTTTTTTTTTTTTTTTTACTTGAGACAGAGTCTCGCTGTGTTGCCCAGGCTGGAGTGCGGTGGCACGTTCTTGGCTTATGGCAGCCTTGACCTCCTAGGCTCAAAAGTGACCCTCCCACCTCAGCCTCCTGAGTAGCTGGGACCACAGGCACACACTAACATACAGGTCCAGCAAACTTTTTTTTTTTGAGACTGAGTCTCACTCTGTTCCCCAGGCTGGAGTACAGTGGCATGATCTTGGCTCACTGCAACCTCCGCCTCATGGGTTCAAGTGATTCTCGTGCCTCAGCCTCCTAAGTAACTGGGACTACAGGCACGAGCCACCACACCTGGTTAATTTTTTTATTTTTAGTAGAGACAGGGTTTTACCATATTGGCAAGGCTGCTCTCGAACTCCTGACCTCAGGTGATCCACCTGCCTTGGCCTCCCCAAGTGCTGGGATTACAGGTGTGAGCCACCTGACCCAGTCACAAACTTTTTTTTATTTTTTTTTTATTTTTTTTTATTTTTTTTTATTTTTATTTTTATTTTTTTTTGAGACGGAGTCTCGCTCTGTCGCCCAGGCTGGAGTGCAGTGGCCGGATCTCAGCTCACTGCAAGCTCCGCCTCCCGGGTTCACGCCATTCTCCTGCCTCAGCCTCCAGAGTAGCTGGGACTACAGGCGCCCGCCACCTCGCCCGGCTAGTTTTTTGTATTTTTTAGTAGAGACGGGGTTTCACCGGGTTAGCCAGGATGGTCTCGATCTCCTGACCTTGTGATCCGCCCGTCTCGGCCTCCCAAAGTGCTGGGATTACAGGCTTGAGCCACCGCGCCCGGCCAACTTTTTTTTAAAGAACAAGATGGGGCCAAGTGTGGTGGCTCATACCTGTAATCCCAGCACTTGGGAAGGCCGAGGCAGGAAGAGTGCTTGAGCCCAGGAATTTGAGATCAGACTGGGCAATACAGTGAGACCCCATTTCTACAAAAAATTTAGAAAATTAGAATGTGCCTGTGGTCCCAACTACTCGAGAGGCTGAGTTAGGGGGATTGCTGGAGCCCTGGAAGCCAAGGCTGCAGTGACCTATGATCACACCACTGCACTCCAGCCTGGACAGAGCGAGGCCATCTTAAAAAAAAAAAAAAGTAGGCCGGACACTGTGGCTCACGCCTGTAATCCCAGCACTTTGGGAGGCCAAGGCAGGTAGATCACAAGGTCAGGAGTTCGAGGCCAGCTTGGCAAATATGGTGAAACCCCGTCTCTACTAAAAATACAAAAATTAGCCGGGCATGGTGGCACACGCCTGTAATCCCAGCTACTTGGGAGGCTGAGGCAGGAGAATTGCTTGAACCTGGGAGGCAGAGGTTGCAGTGAGCCACAATTATGCCACTGTACTCCAGCCTAGGCAACAGAGCAAGACGCCGTCTAGGGGAACAAAAATTAAGGAAAATAAAATTAAAAAACAATTAGATTATATTGGACAAGTTACAGATGGAGGTGATTATATACTCACGTGACCTTTTAATAAGTAACCACTTAAGCTGGGTGCAGTGGCTCATGCCTGTAATCCCAGCACTTTGGAAGGCTGACGCGGGCAGATCACCTCAGGTCGGGAGTTTGAGACCAGCCTGACCAACACAGAGAAACCCTGTCTACTAAAAATATAAAATTAGCCAGGCGTGGTGGTGCATGCCTGTAATCCCAGCTACTCAGGAGTCTGAGGCAAGAGAATCGCTTGAATCCAGGAGGCGGAGGTTGCAGTGAGCCGAGATCGTGCCATTGCACTCCAGCCTGGGTAACAAGAGCAAAACTCTATCCCAAGAAAAATAATAATAAAATAAATACATAACCACTTAAAAATGTAAATGTAGTTTTTAACTCAAGGACTATTAAAGTTGATGATTGACCCCTGGTGTGGACCCTCCCAGCTGAGGGGAGTCTGGGAGTGTAGACCTGCTCTCTTAGGGTGGACGTAGCTATGAGATTTGGCTCCTGCCTGGAATGGGGCATTTCCCCAGCGCTTCTTCCTTCTTCCTTGGAAATCTGGAGTCAGAGTGAAGACAAGTTTGGGGATTACGTTTGAGAGAAGTACCAGCAGAGAAAACAGATTCTTCTATCTGGAACTTAAACTGGTATTTGTGGTGTGCTTGGATGACCTGTGTCTTTTTTCCCTTTTGCTTTCTTTCCTATAGCTGCTTAGGAGCTTGGAGCCAGGGTCCCTGTGCTTCAGGCAGGCACTTGTCACAGCCTCGGACAAGTCCATGAGCTAGGTCAAGGCAGGGGGTGGGGGCCACAGCCAAGGCCAAGTCGGGGCATGGAACAGCAGGGGTCAGATGTTAAGGGAAGTACGTCTGCACCCAGGTGGGGATCTTGAATACTATGCCAGGCACCCACAACAAGAGCTTTGGGTGCTTTGTGTCTAAGGCTGGGTACCCTTGGTTCTGCTGCTGATGCCATGTTTCCAGTCTGGATTTTAGCAAAATTAACTAACCCATCCTTCTACCTGATGCCTGTTTTCTTCTCTCTCATTAGGGGGTTCTGGGTCCAGCTTTCAGCCCACTTATCTGCCTTCCTTAATCTTTTCCCCCTTCTAACCTCTTTTGCTGGCCTGTGCTCTCAGAGCTCCCAGAGTCTGTCTACATGACTTCCTATATGTTGTTGGCCTAGGAATTTTTTCTTATGTTTCTCTAACTAGCTCCTTAGAACCTGGAACTTGTTTCTATGGTCTATACTTCTTTTTTCTGTCTATTTATCCATCTGTCTTCTGATTGAAAAAACAATTTTTATTATTTTTTAAATTTTTAAAAATTTATTTATTTATTTAATTTATTTTTGAGATGGAATCTTGCTCTGTCGCCCAGGCTGGTGTGCAGTGGCGCCATCTCGGCTCACTGCAAGCTCCGCCTCCCGGGTTCACGCCATTCTCCTGCCTCAGCCTCCCGAGTAGCTGGGACTACAGGTGCCCGCCACAATGCCCGGCTAATTTTTTGTATTTTTAGTAGAGACAGGGTTTCACCATGTTAGCCAGGATGGTCTCGATCTCCTGACCTTGTGATCTGCCCGCCTTGGCCTCCCAAATTGCTGGGATTACAGGCGTGAGCCACTGCGCCCAGCCAATTTTTGTTTTTTTTTTTTTTGAGACAGAGTTTCACTCTTGTTGCCCAGGCTGGAGTACAATGGCACCATCTTGGCTCACTGCAACCTCCACTTCCCGGGTTCAAGCGATTCTCTTGCCTCAGCCTCCCAAGTACCTGGGATTATAGGCACGTACCACCATGCCCAGCTAATTTTGTATTTTTAGTAGACACGGGGTTTCTCCATGTTGGTTAGGCTGATCTCAAACTCCCGACCTCAGGTGATCCGCCTGCCTCGGCCTCCCGAAGTGCTGGGATTACAGATGTGAGCCACCATGCCTGGCCTTTATTTAAAAAAAACAAAAAAATTGTTTTTAATTTTTTTTGTTTTTTTTTGTGTGTGTGTTTTTTTGAGATGTAGTCTCACTCTGTCTCACCCAGGATGGAGTGCAGTGGCATAATCTCAGCTCACTGCAGCCTCCTTCTCCTGGGTTCAAGCAATTCTTCTATCTCAGCCTCTTGAGTAGCTGGGACTACAGGCATGTGCCATCATGCACAGCTAATTTTTGTATTTTTATTTTTTATTTTTTTATTTTTTTATTTTTTATTTATTTATTTTTTTTTGAGACGGAGTCTCGCTCTGTCGCCCAGGCTGGAGTGCGGTGGCGCGATCTCGGCTCACTGCAAGCTCCACCTCCCAGGTTCACGCCATTCTCCTGCCTCAGCCTCCGAGTAGCTGGGACTACAGGCGCCGCCACCACGCCCGGCTAGTTTTTTTTTGTATTTTTAGTAGAGACGGGGTTTCACCATGTTAGCCAGGATGGTCTCGATCTCCTGACCTCGTGATCCACCCGCCTCGGCCTCCCAAAGTGCTGGGATTACAGGCTTGAGCCACCGCGCCCGGCTTTTTTGTATTTTTAGTAGAGACAGAGTTTCACCATGTTGGCCAGGCTGGTCTTGAACCCCTGACCTCAGGTGATCCATCTGCCTCGGCTTCCCAAAGTGAGCCACCACGCCTGGCCTTAATTATTTTTTTTTTTTTTTTTTTTTTTGGGGGGGGGGCTC
>NC_037668.1:73476322-73483995 GCF_003255815.1 Theropithecus gelada
GAGACGGAGTCTCGCTGTGCTCCCAGGCTGGAGTGCAGTGGCGTGATCTCGGCTCACTGCAAGCTCCGCCTCCCGGGTTCATGCCATTCTCCTGCCTCAGCCTCCCAAGTAGCTGAGACTACAGGCGCCCGCCACCACGCCCGGCTAGTTTTTTGTATTTTTAGTAGAGACGGGGTTTCACCATGTTAGCCAGGATAGTCTCGATCTCCTGACCTCGTGATCCACCCGCCTCGGCCTCCCAAAGTGCTGGGATTACAGGCTTGAGCCACCGCGCCCGGCCTTTTTTTTTTTTTTTAAGAGGTGGGGGGTTCTCGCTATGTTGACTAGGCTAGTCTCGAACTCCTGCCCTCAAGCAATCCTCCCATGTCTGCCTCCCGGAGTCCTAGGATTACAGGCATGAGCCACCATGCTCAGCCTGAAAAAATATTTACTAAAGCCCTCTTTATGGTAGATGCTGGAAAAATATTGTTAGTTTTTGCTAGACCTTGCTGAGATGGCTTGGGTAGGAAGGCATCTTAGAGACTGGTTGGGGTGGGAGCAGAGCAAAGGGTTTGGAGCCTCTGAAGAGGCTTCTGGTCCCTTAGACTGAAACTATCTTCCTTTTTTTTTTTTTTTTTTTTTTGCGACGGAGTTTCGCTCTTGCTGCCAAGGCTGAAGTGCAGTGGCACAATCTCAGCTCACTGCAACCTCTGCCTCCTGGGTTCAAGTGATTCTCCTGCCTCAGCCTCCTGAGTAGCTAGGATTACAGGCACCTGCCACCACACCCGGCTAATTTTGTATTTTTAGTAGAGATGGGGTTTCACCTTGTTGGCCAGGCTGACCTCCAGCTGGCCAGGCTGGTCTTGAACTCCCGACCTCAGGTGATCTGCCCACTTCAGCCTCCCAAAGTGCTGGGATTACAGTACAGGCATGAGCCACCGCGCCCAGTTCATCTTCCATCTTTTCACCTCCACTGCATAGATGTGCCTGCTATATTTCTGACCGCCCCTCCCCCAGCATTGACCTTGGGGTGGCGACAGTAGAAGGCTGAAACCAATAGAGCTGAAACCTCTGCTTCTCTCACCTGGCAGGTAAAAGCAGCTGTTAAGTATGCCCTTAGTGTAGGCTACCGCCACATTGATTGTGCTGCTATCTACGGCAATGAGCCTGAGATTGGGGAGGCCCTGAAGGAGGACGTGGGACCAGGCAAGGTAAGAATTGGGGTTGTAAAGAGAGGTGGGGTGAGAGAACTTAGAAGCTGGGGCTGGGGCCCAGCTGGAGGGAATCTGGCATCAGCTTCCTTCCGTTCCTCTCCCAGAGTTGAGCGTGGGTGAGACCAGGTGTTTGTGGCTCTTCTCACTGTAGGCCCTTCCCCCTGTACTAGGCGGTGCCTCGGGAGGAGCTGTTCGTGACATCCAAACTGTGGAACACCAAGCACCACCCCGAGGATGTGGAGCCTGCCCTCCGGAAGACTCTGGCTGACCTCCAGCTGGAGTATCTGGACCTGTACCTGATGCACTGGCCTTATGCCTTTGAGTGAGCCTTGCCAGAGCCTCATCTGGGGAATCAGGGGGTTTAGCAGGATGATGTTAGTAACTTATTGTAAGTCACAGCAGCAGAGCAGGATACAAACACTCATTTGCATGGCAAGCTGAGGAGCCTGACCTGGGATCTTAGCCTCTTCTGCTACAGCAGCTTCGCTGTAGCTATAGGAGTTTAACTCTAGAAAAATGAAGGCAGTCTCACATGGTATTTACCCTAGGGTGTGCACCTGTAACCCTCCTGCTCCCTTTATTCATTCAGAAAAGGTGCTGACTTTTCTGTTGAGCATCTGGGGTTAGAGTAATAAGTACGTCTCAGCAGAAGATGTGAGAAGAGCCCACCATTAGTGCCGTGCCCTGTGCTGGAAGAAGGGCGATAACTCCCTGAGGATGAGTTAAGAAAGACTTCCTAGGGGAGAGGAGATATCTAGGTCTAGGAAGAGGAGGGGGCATAGGCATTCCATGTAAACTTAACACCTGAATTACGATCTGGAAGGATGAAAAAGCATGACTTTTTTTAGCTGGGCATGGTGGCTCACACCTGTAATCCCAGCACTTTGGGGGGCCGAGGCAGGCAGATCATGAGGTCAGGAGATCGAGACCATCCTGGCTAACACAGTGAAACCCTGTCTCTACTAAAAATACAAAAAAATTAGCCAAGTGTAGTGGCAGGCGCTTGTAGTCCCAGCTACTCAGGAGGCTGAGGCAGGAGAATGGTGTGAACCCGGGAGGCGGAGCTTGCAGTGAGCCAAGATCGCGCTGCTGCACTCCAGCCTGAGCGACAGAGTGAGACTGTGTCTCAAAAAAAAAAAAAAAGAAAAAAGAAAAAGCATGGCTTTTTAAAAATTCTTGGCCCTTTGTCCTCTCTGGGATTGGAGTTTGGGACACAGAGTGGCTGGATGGTCAGGTAGGGCAGAAGCCTGGCATTTGTGTCCACACTTGGTGGGGCTGTCTCTCACTCAGGCGGGGAGACAACCCCTTCCCGAAGAATGCTGATGGTACCATATGCTACGACTCCACCCACTATAAGGAGACTTGGAAGGCTCTGGAGGCACTGGTGGCTAAGGGGCTGGTGCGGGCGCTGGGCCTGTCCAACTTCAATAGTCGGCAGATCGATGACATACTTAGTGTGGCCTCCGTGCGTCCAGCTGTCTTGCAGGTAAGGACAGCAAGCAGATGAGTGGTTTAGGGGTTGTGTGCTCAAGAGCATGAGTGAGCAAACAATGGATCTGCTTAAGGGAGATGGCTAGCAAGTTGTCAGAGTGTTGGTGCAGAAGTCCTCTGCCTAAAGGTGGGCATTGAAGCAGTGGGAGAGAATGAAATTGCCAATGGGAAATGGTGAGAAAAACAGGCTGAAGGGGAGTGGGCGAGTCAGCAATAGGGGGTTGGTCCAGACATGCATGTCTGGGATGGCCAAGCAAGCTGGGTGTGACCACTTCATGGTGATGGGTTATTCTTTGGCTCAGGTGGAATGCCACCCATACTTGGCTCAGAACGAGCTAATTGCCCACTGCCAAGCACGTGGCCTGGAGGTAACTGCTTATAGCCCTTTGGGCTCCTCTGATCGTGCGTGGCGTGATCCTGATGAGCCTGTCCTGCTGGAGGAACCAGTAGTCCTGGCATTGGCTGAAAAGTATGGCCGATCTCCAGCTCAGATCTTGCTCAGGTATGGGGCAGTCTTAGGGAGAGGGCCCTGGGTTGGGAGGCAAGGGTTAAGGGATTTCTTGTTTCAGTGTCTGAGTGAGGCTGAGGATCTTGCCCTGTGATCTGGAGGGAGGCCACTCTAGGCATATTCCCCATTTCAGCAGGGCTCAGGTGCTCTAGGAGCTTAGGGAAGGCTGCATGGAGAACAAAATAATGCTTATGAATACTGACTCCTTTTCCTCATCTATCTAATCCCCCAACTTAGGTGGCAGGTCCAGCGGAAAGTGATCTGTATCCCCAAAAGTATCACTCCTTCTCGAATCCTTCAGAACATCAAGGTACTTGGTAATGGGTTCTATCTTCTTTAGCTCTTTGGGACATTTTCTTGGCCCTGACTCTACCTGGGAAAAAAGGCAGTGTTGTGGAACCCCAGCTTCTGCTGTTCCTGAACCCCACTCTCCATCCTCAGGTGTTTGACTTCACCTTTAGCCCAGAAGAGATGAAGCAGCTAAATGCCCTGAACAAAAATTGGCGATATATTGTGCCTATGCTTATGGTGAGGATGTATCAGCCCCCTAGACTTGGCGAATGTGAGATTTGGGGTGGGATTCTGGCCCAGGTGTGACCTCAGGCTTGCTGGTTGTGAGAGGGACACAATGTTGTGGGTGGGATTGCTATGCTGGACATAGTGCTCTCATTTCTCTTTATTGAGCTCAGGGAAGTAGTATGGCTCAGGGATAAGGCATATAACCTGTGAGTCTCAGTGCTGCTTCTTGATATCTTGTAACCTAGAGCAAGTTATTAAAGTTCTCCAAGCCTCAGCTTCCTATGTGTAAAATGAGCCCAGTTCCTGACATGTAGTAGATTCTCAGTAAATGATATGAGGAGAGCCCAGAAGGCATTGTTGACCTCACTCGAGGGGTTGGGTTGGGAGGGAAGTCTGCTGTGCTTAGGGAAATAAATGGTTCCTGGCCTCTTGATCTCAGTTGAGATTGCACACTCTTAGGGGCAGGGGCAGCTACGTATCAGGCTATGGGTTTGGTGCTAGAATGCTGTTGATACTGTGATGTTCTCTGAGATGGGGATCCTGGCCACTGCCATCTGATATGTTGTACACAGATTAGTTTGTTTAGGAAGATTTGGGGAAGATGCCTGGAGTCTTTGGAATGGCAACTCCTGCTGATGCAGTAATCTATCTGTCTCTCTTTCCAGGTGGATGGGAAGAGAGTCCCAAGGGATGCAGGGCATCCTCTGTACCCCTTTAATGACCCGTACTGAGACCACAGCTTCTTGGCCTCCCTTCCAGCTCTCCAGCTAATGAAGTCCTGCCACAGTGGAAAGAGGGAGTTAATAAAGCCATTGGAGCATCCATATTGCTTGCTTGTCTCATTTGCCTGGTCAGGCCTGAGATGGAGGCTGTTTCCCTCAGGGATGACAGACCTAGGGCTGCTGGATGTGACCTGCCCTTGAAGCCCAAATATTCGTTCTGGAGGAACCTGTGAAGAGGCTGAGTAATTCCTTATCCTTGCATTAGGCACGTTGGGAAGTAGCGCCATCTACTGGCAAATCTTAAGCACTGCAAGGCTTCCCTAGAGTCTTTTCAAGAATGCCTCAGGAGTGAGCAATCAGGGCAATGATTGTCCTATTGGTTTCAAGGCAGTGCTGGACCTGGGCCCTGAGTTTCCATCCCCCTGTCCTGATCAGTGCCTAGGTTTAGCAATATGAAGAGTCCAAACGACTTACATTCAGAAGTTAGGGAATCCCAGCTTGCAAAATCACAAAAGGTGGGGACAGGGGCTTTTTCCATCAGACACTATGGTCAGTGTGCATAGGTGACCTGCAGGAGGCAGAGTCCAGCCCAGACCTTGTCACTTGGCCCTTAAGGCCCTATCTTATGCACTTTTTATTGGTGGCCACCAGAGGCCACTGATAAACAGGTTTTAGGAAGGTTTTTGGCAAATCTCTCTAAACTCCAGTCACATGAAACTCATTTTACTTTCCCAAACTGTTGCTCTTCTTTCAAGAAGTATTTATTGGGTACTTATGGGTTAGGCATGATGCTAGGCCCTGGGGATATAGCTATAACCAAGACATAGAAGTCCCTACAGCCTACTTGAGGAGACAGACTAAGTAATTGCATAATTAGTTTAATTACAGTTGGAAGAAGTGTTATGAGAAGTGCAGGGTGAGTAGCCTACTTATTTAATCAGCTAAGATTGAAAGATGAATAGGGATTAATTAGTTAAAGGAGATAAGAGTGGGAACAACATTCCATACAAATTGGACAGCTTAGGGAAAAGTCTTGAAACTGGAAGATGCTGCTGGAAAAACCTAAAGAAGTTTTGTATTGACAGCAACTAAAAGTAAGGGGGACCTGGCGGTAGAGGTGATAGCATAAAACAATGCTGGAATTTTTAGGAACTGATGATTGGAAGGCCTAGAAGACTGTTGAGATTTCTATTATTTATTTATTTTTTGAATTGAGGTCTCTGTCACCGAGGCTCTAGTGTAGTGGCACAATTGTGGCCCACTGCAGCCTTGAACTCCTGGGCTCAATCCTGATTTTTAAAATATTTTTGGCTGGGTGTGGTGGCTCACTTTGGGAGGCCGAGGTGGGTGGATCACCTGAGGTCGGGAGTTTGAGACCAGCCTGACCAACATGGAGAAACCCCATTTCTACTAGAAATACAAAATTAGCCGGGCATGGTGGCACATGCCTGTAATCCCAGCTACTCGGGAGGCTGAAGCAGGAGAATCACTTGAACCAGGAGGCGAAGGTTGTGGTGAATCGAGATCGTGCCATTGCACTCCAGCCTGGGCAACAAGAGCAAAACTCCATCTCCAAAAATACATATATATATTTTTTTTTTGAGATAGTGTGTTGTGATGTTGCCTAGTCTGATCTTGAACTCCTGGGCTCAAGGGATCCTTCTGTCTTGGCCTCCCAAAGTGCTAGGATTATAGGTGTGAGTCACTGCACCCAGCTCCAGTTTTTTTTCTTTTTTTCCCTTAATGCAATGGGAAACGATGGAAGAGTTTTCAGCAGGAGTAACATGTCATAATTTGTGCCTTACAACAGCATGGTGGCTCATGCCTGTAATCCTACTACTTTGGGAGGCTGAAGAAGGCTGATTGCTTGAGCCTAGGAGTTTGGGACTAGCCTGGGCTTCATGGCAAAATCCTGTCTCTACAAAAAATGCAGAAATTAGCTGGGCATGGTGGCATACACCTATAGTCCCAGCTAGTTGGGAGGCTGAGGTGGGAGGATCACCTGAGCCTGGGGAGACTGACGCTGCAGTGAGCCATTATTGTACCACTGGACCCCAGCCTGGGTGACAGACTGTGTCTCAAAAAAAAAAAAAAAAAAACAGAAAAAAATACAAAAACCACTCCAGTTCAGTAGAAACAATGGATTAGAGGAGTGGATCAAATGGATCAAAAGGAGGTGGAAGAAAGCATGAAAGCATGTTGGAAGTTAGTCTTTTTTTTTTTTTTTAAATGACAGAGCCAGTCGGGCACGGTGGCTCATGCTTGTAATCCCAGGACTTTGGGAGGCCGAGGCAAGAGGATCACGAGGCCAGGAGATCAAGACCATCCTGGCTAACACAGTGAAACCCTGTTTCTACTAAAAATAGAAAAAAATTAGCTGGGCGTGGTGGCGGGCGCCTGCAGTCCCAGCTACTCAAGAGGCTGAGACAGGAGGATTGCTTGAACCTGGGAGGTGGAGGTTGCAGTAAACCAAGATCGCGCCACTGCACTCCAGCCTGGCAACAGAGCAAGACTCCATCTCAAAGAAAAAAAAAAATTGCACTGTCAGTGGCGTGATCTCTGCTCACTGCCACCTCTGCCTCCCAGGTTCATGTGATTCTCCTGCCTGAGCCTCCGGAGTAGCTGGAATTACAGGCGCCCACGACCACGCGCAGCTAATTTTTTGTATATTTAGTAGAGATGGAGTTTCACTGTGTTGGCCAGGCTGGTCTTGAACTCCTGACCTCGTGATCCGCCCACCTCAGCCTCCCAAAGTGCTGGGATTATAGGCATGAGCTGCTGTACCCAGCCAGAAATTATTATTTATTAATTAATTAATTATTTATTTATTTTTGAGACAGAGTCTGGCTCTGTCACCCAGGCTGGAGTGCAGTGGCGCGATCTCAGCTCACTGCAAGCTCTGCCTCCCAAGTTCACGCCATTCTCCTGCCTCAGCCTCCCGAGTAGCTAGGACTTTGAGTAACTGTGACTACAGGCGCCCGCCACCACGCCTGGCTAATTTTTTGTATTTTTAGTAGAGACGGGGTTTTACCATGTTAGCCAGGATGGTCTGGATCTCCTGTCCTCGTGATCCGCCTGCCTGGGCCTCCCAAAGTGTTGGGATTACAGGCGTGAGCCACTGCACCCTGTTTTTTATTATTATTATTATTATTTTCTTTTTTTTTTTTTTTTTTTTTCTTTTCTTTTTTGAGACAGAGTCTCGCTCTGTCACCCAGGCCGGAGTGCAGTGGCGCGATCTCC
>NC_037668.1:73484330-73507968 GCF_003255815.1 Theropithecus gelada
CCCAGGCTGTTTTTTGTTTGTTTGTTTGTTTGTTTGTTTTGTGATGGAGTCTCGCTCTGTCACCCAGGCTGGAGTGCAGTGGCGCCATCTCAGCTCATTGCAACCTCCACCTCCCAGGTTCAAGCGATTCTCCTGCCTCAGTCTCCCGAGTAGCTGGGATTACAAGTGCCCGTCAAGACACCTGGCTCATTTTTTGTATTTTTGGTAGGGATGGGGTTTCCCCATGTTGGCCAGGTGGGTCTTGAACTCTTGACCTTCAGTGATCTGCCCGCCTTGGCCTGCCAAAGTGCTAGGATTACAGGCGTGAGTCATCGCACCTGGCCCTCCCAAACTGGTTTTGAACTCCTAGGTTCAAGACTCCTAGGTTCTTGGCCTGCCAAAGTGTTGGGATTACAGGTATGAGCCGCTGCACCCAGCTGCTTCCAAATCTTTGTGAACAGTGCTGCAACAAACACGGACGTGCAGATCTCTCTGATATACTGATTTCCCTTCTTTTGGGTATATACTCAGCAGTGAGATTGCTGGATCATATCGTAGCTCTATTTTTAGTTTTTAAGAAACCTCTAAAATGTTCTCCATAGTGGTTGCACTAATTTACATTCCCACCAACAGTGTTTGAGGGTTCCCTTTTCTCCACATCCTCACCAGCATTTGTTATTGCCAATCTTTTGGATATAAGCCATTTTAACTGGGGTGAGATGATATCTCGTTGTAGTTTTGATTTGCATTTCTCTGATGATCCGTGATGTTGAGCACCTTTTCATATGCCTGTTTTCCATTTGTATGTCTTCTTTTGAGAAATGTCTATTCAAATGTTTTGCCTGTTTTCACTGGATTATATTTTTTCCCATAGAGTTGTTTGACCTCCTTATATATTCTGGTTATTAATCCCTTGTAAGAGAGGTAGTTTGCAAATATTTTTTTCCCATTCTGTGGATTATCTCTTCACTTTATTGATTATTTCCTATGCTGTACAGAGGCTTTTTAACTAGATGTGATCCCATTTGTCCATTTTTACTTTGGTTGCCTGTGCTTGTGGGGTATTACTCAAGAAATTTTACCCAGATCAATGTCCTGGAGAGTTTCTCCGGTGTTTTCTTATAGTCGTTTCATATCTCAAGGTCTTAGATTTAAGTCTTTAATTCATTTTGATTTAATTTTTGTATATGGTGAGAGATAGGGGTCTATGGATATCCTGCATATGGATATCCTGTTTTCCCAGCACCATTTATTGAAGAAACTGTCTTTTCCCCAGTATGTGTTCTTGGCACCTTTGTTGACAGTGAGTTCACTGTAGGTGTTTGGATTTGTTTCTGAGTCCTCTATTCTGTTCCATTGGTCTATATGTCTGTTTTTATGCCAGTACCATGCTGTTTTGGTTACTATAGCTCTGTAACAAAATTTGAAGTAAGATAATGTGATTCCTTCAGTTTTGTTCTTTTTGCTTAGTATAGCTTTGGCTATTCTGGGTCTTTTGTGGTTCCATATAAATTTTATGATTGTTTTTTCCATTTCTGTAAAGAATGTTACTGATATTTTGATAGTGATTACATTGAATCTATAGATTGCTTTCAGTACTATGGACATTTTAACAATATTGATTCTTCCAATTCATGAACATGGAGTATCTTTCCATTTTTTTGTGCCCTCTTCAATTTATTTTGTGTTTTATGGTTTTCAATATAGATATTTTTTTCTTTGGTTAAGCTAATTCCTAGGTATTTGATTTTATTTGTAGCTGTTGTAAATGGGATTACTTTATTTCTTTTCCAGACTGTTCAGAAATTAGTCTTGACTCAAACATCTCACCCTGCCTAACATTAACATTCTCTATAGCAAATGTCTATTTTGTTGTTGTTAACAACTTACCTGAAAAATTAGCAACAGACATCTTTGTCTAATCACTGTGGTTGTAGGAAAATCCAGGTTCTTTTCACATGAACAGGAAAGATTAGGCTCGCAGAAACTTTGAGGGGCAAGGAGGATGGAATTTATTGGGGAAAAAGGAAAAACAACACAGCAAAGCAAGAGAGGGATTCCTGTTAACAGGCCCTCATCTCACAGATTGAATCCCAGGTTCCTCACAGGAACAGGAGGGGCCAGGCTCCTCCCCACTGCAAACAGCGTGAACTTCCATGGCTCCACCCCATTCTCCCAGTGCACAGGCCAGTTAGAGGTTCTCTGGGAACTCCTTTATACTTGGCTGTCTCATTTCCCCATCTAAAGAAGTACATCTAACTGCCCTTAGAGTGAGGCTAAGGACAAAGACCGATCTTAACTGCTTCCTGCTGGCAGGGGTGCTGTTTTGGGAAGATGGCAGTCAGATCTCCCTCAGAGGCCTATCTTAGGGTCCCCTGCAGAAGGGGCCATCATCCAAGGCTCTGGTTGCATGTCTGTTTGGAGTTTGATGACCTGAAGCTGAGAAGAGACAAACTGGGTTATTAGAAAACATGTGTCAAAACTAAAACAAGGGTAAGGACAGGTGAAAAATCCTGAGACCCTTTACCAGTTTGCATGGGGGAGGGAGGCCAAAAGCCCAGCTGGTAAAAACACTTTTACCCTTTTGCTGGCATGTCAGGCTTCTGGGTTCCCTTCCCCTGGGCCCAATCCTAAGTCAGCCACTTTAAAGTTTGGGAAATTAACTCTTTCTCAGTTTGGAGGATGTATCTGAGGGGAGTATCCCGTCGTGTGGAGACACAATTACCTATTTGTAAAGAGAGAACAGGGGAGGAAAAAGAAAAAAAAGTGTTTTTTCAAAGGAGTCCCAGGAGTTCAAGATGCACTCAAAAGAAATACAAACTAAAGGTGAATGGCTACTCATCCAGAAAAGGGAAGCAGGCACCCCTGGTTCCTTTCTCTTCCTAGCAAATACCTGGGGTATGTGAGGGAGGGAAAGTGAGGCATTCCTTTTTCTTTCCACCATCCTTGTGTCCCTGAGTTCTGGTGACTGCAACAGCATGCCACCCATGGGTGTTAAAGAGGCTTTCGCCCATGTTAACTAGGGGGGCTGGGGGTGGGAATTATTCACTCTACCCACATATGCCTTATCTCCCCTGCTGTCAGTAGCCTTGAATTCCCTAGACTTCCTTTATGCCATGGATACTAGCATGACTTTTATTCATGAAACAGGAAGCTTGGCTTAACCGGCAGGAGTCAGCCACACTCACCTGTGCCGTGCCTTTTAACTTCCATTGTCATCTTCCTCTGGATCCCTCAGATCCAGTCTTCTTTCCTAGGGCTTTGATCCGAAGCTTGGAATTGAGTTTGAGACAAAAATGTGTCTTGGAGGGAGTTGCACGGACTCTTTATCGTGAGCCAAATGCTAAAGTGAAGCTGTGGAATTGAGTCCTCCTGTAACAAGGGAGAGAAAAGATGTCTTGTGACACACCCAGATAACTGGAGGCTATAGTTATGCCTGCTAGGATTTGGGTGCATGGTGCTTGTCTTTGGTTAGCTCCCTTGGTCTTGCTTTCCAAAAAGGAAACCTCCGGGTGATGGGCGCCCTATTTATTCTCATTGCCGGGCGGGATTTGATGTATAATTGCTCAGAACCAGAATATTGATTCAGATTTCTACATTACTCATCCCTTTTGTTCTTTCTGAGTTGTAGCTGGAGATTGCTGGTTGGTTCACAGGAACAAGCAGGGTTAGTCTAAAATGTAGGCAAAGACTTAAAAACAACTAATGAGTTTAGAATTTAATGACAAATGAAGCTGGGCGCAGTGGCTCACGCCTGTAATCCCAGCACTTTGGGAGGCCAAGGTGGGTGGATCATGAGGTCAAGTTATCCAGACCATCCTGGCCAACATGGTGAAACCCCGTCTCTACTAAAAATTCAAAAATTAGCTGTGGTGGTGCGCACCTGTAGTTCCAGCTACTCAGGAGGCTGAGGCAGGAGGATTGCTTGAACCCTGGGGGCAGAGGTTGCAGTGAGCCGAGATCGTGCCACTGCGCTCCAGCCTGGCAACAGAGCAAGACTCCATCTCAAAAAACAAATAAAACAAACAAACAAAAATAATTTAATGACATATGTATATGTTTTGAAACATAATTTCTTTCTTAGCAGTCCTCATTTTTTTTTTTTTTTTCAAATTTTCTTTTGTTACCAGTTCTCATTTTTGTTGAAAAATCATGATAGGACTGAGTTGTTTGCAAAATAGACTTTAGTCTTATAGTTGGCCTAATTAGTTGCATACAGTGCAGCAAGAATAACTATTTCTACATAGGCCTTTTACATTGGCTTTGATGCAACTCTGTTTCACAAGGACTCTTAGAGAAGACTTTTTAAAGCCCAGCCCAGCCAAGGGTTTTTATCCTCAAATACCTGTGAGTTGGGTGATCCTCTTCTCTTAAGGTCCCAAGATAAACTTGGAACTCCTGGGCCAGTTAGAAAGTGACATTCTTGGCTGGGCGCGGTGGCTCACGCCTGTAATCCCAGCACTTTGGGAGGCCGAGGCGGGCGGATCACAAGGTCAGGAGATTGAGACCATCCCTGGCTGACATGGTGAAACCCCGTCTCTACCAAAAATACAAAAAAAAATTAGCCGGGTGTGGTGCCACATGCCTGTAGTCCCAGCTACTCAGGAGGCTGAGGCAGGAGAATAGCTTGAACCTGGGAGATGGAGGTTGCAGTGAGCCAAGATCATGTCACTGCACTCCAGTCTGGGCAACAGAGCGAGACTCTGTCTCAAAAAAAAAAAAAAAAAGTGGCATTCTTTACTGACCACAGGTCAGGAATCCTGCACAGGGACTGTGTAGGCAAGGGTATGAAGCCAGTTTTTTCCCCAGGGGGATTTTTTTGGCTCTGCAACTCGAGCTTGACTGCTTAAAGGGAAGCATACCCTTGCATTCAAAGCCTTGGTAAAACAACCAGTTTCTCCAATTGCATCCTGTTGCAAAAGAAAATGGATTCTTACTGCACTGATGCAAACAACTATATTACCACAAGTTAAAAATACTCACAAAGGCCGGGCGCGGTGGCTCAAGCCTGTAATCCCAGCACTTTGGGAGGCCGAGACGGGCGGATCACGAGGTCGGGAGATCGAGACCATCCTGGCTAACACGGTGAAACCCCGTCTCCACTAAAAAAATACAAAAAACTAGCCGGGCGAGGTGGCGGGCGCCTGTAGTCCCAGCTACTCAGGAGGCTGAGGCAGGAGAATGGCGTAAACCCGGGAGGCGGAGCTTGCAGTGAGCTGAGATCCGGCAACTGCACTCCAGCCTGGGCGACAGAGCGAGACTCCGTCTCAAAAAAAAAAAAAAAAAAGAATTTTGCTTTGGTGCATAATCAGGAAAAAAAGCAATAAAATGGTTTGGAGGACAATTCACTCTGGTGGGCTTGGGGATTAGAGCTCAAATCCCAAAGGATGAGGTAGCTGACTGTATAATGCAGTCCCCAGAGCCTGGTGCCAGCCTTGCTGGCTCTCATCAGCCACTTGAATGAGACCACAGGATTTAAAAAAAAAAAAAAAAAAATACTCACAAAGGTCGGGTGCAGTGGCTCACGCCTGTAATTCCAGCACTTTGGGAGGCCGAGGTGAGCGGATCACCTGAGGTCAAGGGTTTGAGACCAGCCTGGCCAACATGGTGAAACCCCGTCTCTACTAAAAATATAAAAATTAGCCAGGCGTGGTGGCAGGCGCCTGTAATCCCAGCTACTCGGGAGGCTGAGGCAGGAGAATCGCTTGAACCCGGGAGGCAGAGGTTACAGTGAGCCGAGATCGTGACATTGCACTTGTGCCTGGGGGACAAGAATGAGACTTCATCTCAAAAAACAAACAAAAAAGAATACTCACAGATAGTTTCCAAATTCCAGAGGAACAAGGCAGAGAGAAACAAAAAACATGCTCTAGATTTTGGTCACAAGAGTATACCTTATTCAATTTATGAAAGGCCATAAATAGTTCAAAATAAGTTTCCTTGACTCCGAAAAACAAAACAAGGATCAGCAATATTCCAAGCAAAAGTTAAAAAGTTTGCTTCAGTTTCTTGAGTACATTCATTGAACTCTTGTTTTACTTGATATTTATGAACATTTTAGCTCTTCATGAATCTTGTATGTTTTTCCTTTATTCCAATGTCACAATCTCCAAAGTTATCAGAAACCTGTATTTGAGAGTACCTGTCAAAGTTCTATAGCTTATTATAAACCATGTTTTGAAAAGGATTAAAACAAAACAACAATTATCTGTGAATAACAAAATGTTCAGGGTAGTTACACTTAGAAGCACAATTGACAAAGAAGTTTGATTATCTCCGTGGTTTACAAAACTTAATTATGATTGAGAGCATATACTCAGACATTAGAATTTTAGAAATTCCCTACAATTTCAGAATATGTATTATTCACCAAAATATAACCTAAAGAAGATTGAACATAGTCCCATGTACCTAAATGTTTCAAATAATCCTGTTTACCTCTCTTTTCTGGACACTGCAGGGGCCCTTCTGAAGTATTTGAAAAGCCAGGTGTCAGGAAAGACAATTGTGAAACTGAAGTTTGATTTTGGTCTCAGACTCCTGACCTCAGGTGATTCACGCCTGCCTCAGCCTCCCAAACTGCTGGGATTATAGGCGTGAGCCACTGGGCCTGGCCTTATTTTTATTTATTTATTATTTATTTATTTATTTATTTATTTTTTTTTTTTGAGACGGAGTCTCGCTCTGTCACCCAGGCTGGAGTGCAGTGGCCGGATCTCAGCTCACTGCAAGCTCCGCCTCCCGGGTTCACGCCATTCTCCTGCCTCAGCCTCCCGAGTAGCTGGGACTACAGGCGCCCGCCACCTCGCCCGGCTAAGTTTTTGTATTTTTAGTAGAGACGGGGTTTCACTGTGTTAGCCAGGATGGTCTCGATCTCCTGACCTCGTGATCCACCCGTCTCGGCCTCCCAAAGTGCTGGGATTACAGGCTTGAGCCACCGCGCCCGGCCCTATTATTTATTTTTGAGACAGAGTCTCACTCTGTCACCCAGGCTGGAGTGCAGAGGTGCAATCTCAGCTCACTGCAACCTCCACCTCCTGGGTTCAAGTGATTCTCCTGCCGCAGCCTCCTGAGTAGCTGGGACTACAGGCCCCTGCCACCACATCCAGCTAATTTTTGAATTTTTAGTACAGATGGGTTTTTTACCATGTTGGCTTGGATGGTCTCATCTCCTGACCTTGTGATCCACCCGCCTTGGCCTCCCAAAGTGTTGGGATTACAGGCGTGAGCCATTGCACCCAGCTATTTATTTTTTTTGAGATGGAGTCTCACTGTCACCCAGGCTGGAGTGTAGTAGTACAATCTCAGCTCACTGCAGCCTCCAACTCCTGGGGTCAAGGGGTTCTCTTGCCTCAGCCTCCCCAGTAGCTGGGATTACAGGCAGCTGCCACCACTCCCGGCTAATTTTTGTATTTTTAGTACAGATGGGGTTTCACTGTGTTGGCTAATCTGGTCTTGAACTCCTGACCTTAAGTGATCCACCTGCCTTGGCCTTCCAAAGTGCTGGGATTACAGGCGACTGCCACCACGCCCAGCCTAAAATATATTTCTTTTTTTTTTTTTTTTTGAGATGGAGTCTCGCTGTGTCACCCAGGCTGGAGTGCAGTGGCCTGATCTGGGCTCACTGCAAGCTCCGCCTCCCGGGTTCACGCCATTCTCCCGCCTCAGCCTCCCAAGTAGCTGGGACTACAGGCGCCCGCCACCACGCCCAGCTAGTTTTTTGTATTTTTAGTAGAGACGGGGTTTCACCATGTTAGCCAGGATAGTCTCGATCTCCTGACCTCGTGATCCGCCCGCCTCGGCCTCCCAAAGTGCTGGGATTACAGGCTTGAGCCACCGTGCCCGGCAAAATATATTTCAAAATATATTTATCTGAGTTCCTCAAAGGTAGAGTCCATGTCTTTTGTCCCCAGAACCTAGTACAAAGTCTTGTATCTCATAGTTACTCAGTGAATGTTAATTTAATGGATGAATCGGTCACACTAGCAATTGCAAAGTTTTTCTCAGGCCCTAACCTTGGCTGCAAGGAGTTTGTAGAGATCTCCCCTCCCCACACCCTCCATTTACGATGTCATCAGACTGTGGTAAGCCATTCAATGAGTGCTTAGCATGAATCCGACACAGTGCTAATTACCTGTAATTCTCAAAATGTCCTTAAGAGGTGGCTACTAATATGTCCTCATTTCACACTTAACCTTAATCCCAGCTATTCGATTACAATCCTGGTTACCAGACCTGGCTCACGTCACCTAGCTAATAACGGAAGAGCCCACATGTGTTTGCCATAGGAATTGGCATTTTCATGTCCAGCTCTCTAGCCCCAAAGATTTCAACCTCTTCGAGCCGTAACAGATTGGAATAAGAATCCTCTCCAGGAATCTCTCCCAATATGCTGGAACCTAAAAGGAAATAAAAACCCCTACTCTGATCAGCGTAGACTGGGCCATGGTGAAAAGGAATGGATGATGTTCCAGGTGTGAGGAAGTGCAGCTTTTTAGCCTGCCAGTTATTTTTCAGTCAGCCAGTTGCAGGAAATGAGGCACACTGCTTTCCATAACTGACTTGTCTTGCAACTTTCTGAACAAGTCACACCTCCCTGACCTGTTTTTTTTTTTTTTTTTTTTTGAGATGGAGTCTCGCTCTGTTGCCCAGGCTGGAGTGCAGTGGCGAGATCTCGGCTCCCTGCAACCTCTGCCTCCCAGGTTCAAGTGATTCTCCTGCCTTAGCCTCCTGAGTAGCTGGGATTACAGGCGCCTGCCACCACGCCTGGCTAATTTTCTTATTTTTAGTAGAGACGGGGTTTCACCATGTTGGCCAGGCTGGAACTTGGCCTATTTATTTTATTTATTTATTATTTATTTATTTTTGAGACAGAGTCTTGCTCTGTTGCCCAGGTTAGAGTGCAGTGGCCAGCTCTCGGCTCACTGCAACTTCTGCCTCCCGGGTTCAAATATTCCCTTGCCTCACCGAGTAGCTGGGATTATAGGCGCCCGCCACCACGCCCGGCTACTTTTTGTATTTTTTAGTAGAGACGGGGTTTCACCATCTTGGCCAGGCTGGTCTTGAACTCTTGACCTCGTGATCCACCAGCCTAGGCCTCCCAAAGTGCTGGGATTACAGGCGTGAGCCACCGCGCCTGGCCCCTTTGCTTATTTTTCTAAGAAACAGACTAACACCGATCTCACTAGTAGCATTGTTAAGATTAAACAAGATAGCTAATAGCTTTAAAGGGTCTAATCACAGTACCCCTACATGTAGTAGTCACTCAGCAAATCATAGCCAGGAGTGGACGAAAAGCGCTGGGAGCATTAAACCAGCCAGATTTGGAGTCTGGGTAGGGCCTAAGACGATGGCATCAGCGGATTGGGCCAGCCAAAGGGGGCGGGTTCAGAGGGAGGAGCCAGCCGCCTTCCGCTGCAGCCCCGAGCTTTGAATCAAGCGCGGTAGTTTCAGCTGTAGCCAATCCTAGAACAAAATCTTCTTGCGTCAGTTGTTGCTGAGGCCCAGATCTCACCCAGATCAGTTCTAGTCGCTGCTGCTAGTACCCGTCCTCGGCTCTTGCGTGTCCGTCCTTTACGACTCAGAGGACGGAGAGAAAGTCTAAGTCACCTTCCTCAGTATCCAGGCCGGAAGGAGACTCTCGGCTACTCGTCCTAAACATGGAGAGCAGCACTGGCTTCCCTGTCTCTGGATGCCGCAGGGGCGTCCTGTCAGGAGTTGTAGTGGCAAGATTCCAGTTCTTATGCGACTTGGTGGAGAAGCAGGAAGTTGCTGTTTATCGGACAAGGCGGGCTAGGGAGGGAAACAACCCCGCGGAGCCATATGGAGAGGGCAGGAGGTGTCCTTAGATAATGGTAGGCCTGAGGCGGACGGTGGGGCGGTGTTGAGTCCTGGCCCTTTAAACCCGAGGGGGAGGACCCGGAAGTGGATGGGCGGGGCGAAGGGCCCTCGTATATAAGAGGGCCCCAGCCGCGCGGGGTCTCTAATCTGCCATTTTCTGTCCCCGAGTGAGTCTCTGGCGTCCCAAATTGCCTGTTTTTCTCACAGGCTCTATTCCGTTCGCTGGTTCGCCACCTCAGGGGAACGATGGCCACTGAGTCCACAGCTACTGCCTCCGTCGCCGCGGAGCTGGTTTCTGCCAACAAGTAAGCGGGACTGGAAAGCTTGAGGCACTGGCCAGTCCGCGGGGAGGGCAAATGGACGGGGGCTCCGGAGAATGGACAGACCGGTGGGCGGGCGTACTTGACTTCCCGGGAGCAGCTGTCGCTGTTCGGGAAGGCCCGGTCACTGGAGCAGTCCTCCTCTGGCTTGAGAGCCTCGCGCACCAGCGGTAACGGCGGTCGGCTGGCGCCCCCTGCCCCGCTTTTTGCGGCCGCCATCTTGCCGGGGGCAGCGGCGGCTGTATCCATCGCCTGCCCCTCTCCTTCCTCCCCCGGCCCGGGGCGGTTGGCCGGGAGGCGGGGCCCTGGCGCACGAGTTGGCCTTCACTCCCCTTCTGTCCCCAGCGTGTGCCTCGGGTAGAGTCCCTGGATAACCCGGGAATATAACCAACGGAGATTTGGCGCCAAAAGAAAAAAAAAAAAACCCTGCACGAGGAAGGAGGCTGGACCTGAGGGGTCGGGGTGGGCGGGGCCTTGCTGAGGGCGGGGTTTTGCGCGCGAGCGTTCGCTACCCTTGCCGGCTCTGGAGCAGGGGGCGGGGCCTTGAGGAGGCGGGAAAACTCTATTGTTTGGGGCCGCTGCGGCTCCAGCGGGAGCCTTTGGACTATTCTGTGGGACCGGTGAGGCTAGTTCCGCTCCTCACGCCTCCCTCACGTCTTGTGCTGGGAGATAATTATCGCTCCCCTTGACTCCGTGAGCCCCTGCCTGTGGTGGGGAGGATTGTAGTTCTTTAGACTTCGGAGGTGTTGCCTTGTTCGGGGGAACATTATCCGGACGCAAAGCGTCTTCAGGAAGCGCCGTCTGGAGCTCTCACCAGCACTGTTTGGTTGCTAGGTGAATCGGCAGTAGGGTGCACGAAGTGGAGAAGGGCTGGAGGGAAACAAGATAGGATTGCTTTGAAAGCAGCACAGTGCCACTCAGGCGTAATCTATTTTTTGAACAGTGGAGGGAAACACTACATGAGTTCAAGGAAACAAGTGCTGTTTCCCATACAGTAGGTCTGATTTCCCAATCTTGCCTTATTTTTTTAGTGATCTGGTTCTGTTTTTTTTTCTTTTTCTAATCTTGTGCGCTTTAGAGGTTAGCTGCCTTCCCTGTGAACGGAATGGTTGCTGTGAAGTTTTTAAAATTGATATTCTATAGGCTTACACTCTGTCATGATTATGTCTTAGTTTGCTTATAGTTAGAGATTTACTTACATCTTTGGTTACCACCTTTTGTTTTCTCTGCATTCTTGTAGAGCAGTGGTTCTCAAGTCACCCTGACAATCATCTGGGAACTCATGGGAAATATAATTTTAATTTCAAACTCCCATTACCTGCCTCTTTCCCCATTGATTCGATATGAGCAGTATAGATTGGGCTTGAGAGTCGTACTATAGCTGTTATAAAAACAGCTCCTTTTTATAATGTTTCCTGGATAGCTCTGGCAGTCAGTATTTCACTGACAGGTGTGTGTTTTTGTTTTGTTTTTGCAGACAGGGTCTGGCTCTCACATCCAGGCTAGAGTGCAGTGTTGTGGTCATAGCTCACTGCAACCTCGAACTCCTGGGCTCAAGTGATCCTCCCTAGTAGCTTGGGACTACAGTCGCCACGCCTGGCTAAGTTTTTGTAGATACAGGGTCTTGATGTTGCCCAGGCTGGTCTCAGACTCTTGGGCTCAAGCAATCCTCCCGCCTTGGTCTCCCAAGGTGTTGGGGTTACAGGTGTGAGCCACTGCGCAGGTGTGTGTATGTGTTCTTTTATTTTTATTTTTATTTTTTTGAGATAAAAGTATGCAACAAATATCTCTTGCAGGTCCCCTGTGTCTTGCCAGAGTTAGGTCATTAGTGAACTTAGTCTCAGCTTCCTGGCAGGTTATACGTACAGAAAGTTTATATGTGGCTACAAGAAAGCAAACCATTTAAGTAGTTCCTCACACCATAAATTGAAAGCTAAAACTGAGCAGTTATATGTGCTGGGTGTGTGTGTGTGTGTGTGTGTGTGTGTGTGTGTGTGGTAGGGGGCAGGGTCTCTGTCACCCAGGCTGGAGTGCAGTGATGCCATCATCGCCCACTGCACCCTCTACCTCCTGGGCTCAAGTGATTCTCCCACCTCAGCCTCCTGAGTAGCTGGGATTACAGGCGCACACCACAAGACCCAGCTGATTCTAGTATTTATTTTATAGAGACGGGTTTCACCACGTTGCCCAAGCTGGTCTCCCAACTCCTAGGCTCAAGGGATCCACCCACCTGGGCCTCTGAAAGTGCTGAGGTTACCGGTGTGAGCCACCAAGCCTGGCTGGTATTTTCATTTCATTCCCTTGTTTCCCCATCTAATTAGTGTGAGAGAACAATGAAAGCATGTGCCTCAGTTAAGTAAGTTAGTGGGGACATTTAGAAGTAAAGTTTATAAGGTCCTCATGTTTAAGGGTAGGTTAAAGAAAATGACTTGAATTTAGACTTTAGGTAAGAATGTACATTATACTTCGAGGATAAACATTGAAAGAATAAATATAACTTCCGAACCAGTAGAAAGAAAAAAAAATGGAATGAGAAATAAACCTCAGTTCAGGTTTTTTAAATTTAGGAAATGGGGATCTTACTGTGTTGCCCAGGCTGGATTCCCAACTCCTAGTCTCAAGCAATCCTTCCACCTCAGCCTTCTGGGTAGCTGGGACTACAGGTATGCATCACCTCACCTGGCTTACAGTTGGCTTTGATACTAGCTTCATTGCTTCAGTAGTGATCTTGGACCACAGTTTTGTCATCTGCAAAAAGTCTTAGGTTGGCTTTTGTCCCCTCATGCCATTAAAACAGTATTGTTTAGGGTGATGTATATCTAAATGTTAAATTAATCCTGTTATTCTTAGCTTTCTAACTAGTTCTCGGTTTTTTTTTCTTTTTTTTTTTTTTTTTTGAGAGGGAGTTTTGTCACCTAGGGTGGAGTGGAGTGGCATAATCTCCGCTCACTGCAACTTCTGCCTCCCAGGTTGAAGCAATTCTCCTGCTCAGCCCCCCAAGTAGCTGGGACTGCAGGTGTGCAACACCACACCTGGCTAATTTTTTGGGGTTTTGCCATGTTGGCCAGGGTGATCTCGAACTACTGACCTCAGGTGATCCGCCCATCTCGGTGTGAGCCACTGTGCCCGGCCACAGTTATGATTTAATACTGCATCTTTGTTCATTTACATATCTCGACTGTGGATGGTGCCGTGTATGGTCTGTGTATTTTGACGAATTTTAACATTTTATAATTTGTGTGCATTTTATGGTAGTAAATAAGATAGACTAGTACCTACATATATTTTATGCATTGATTACATACATTTTGTTAATTATTCAACATTTCTAGGCCATGAGGTTTGTCTTGAGTTTTTTCTTTTTTATGTATCTATATATAATTTATTTATTTATTTTTTATTTTTGGTTTTTTTTGAGAAAGAGTCTTGTGCTGTTGCCCAAGCTGGAGTGTAGTGGCCTGATCTTGGCTTACTGCAACTTCTGCCTCCCAGGCGCAAGCGATTCTTGTGCATCAGCCTCCCAAGTAGCTGAGACGACAGTTTACAAAAATTAGCGTGGTGAGCGCCTGTAATGGCTTGAAACCGGGAGGCGGAGGTTGTAGTGACTCGAGATTGTGCCACTGCACTCTAGCCTTAGGAGCAAGACTCCATCTCAAAAAAAAAAAAAAGGCCAGGTGCTGTGGCTCAAACGCTGGTAATCCCAACACTGTGGGAAGCCAACGCGGGTGAATCACTTGAAGCCAGGAGTTCAAGACCAGCCTGACTGACATGGCAAAACCCCGTCTCTACTAAAAAATACAAAAATAAGCCAGACGTGGTTGCGCATGACTGTAGTCATACCAAGCCTCACTCTGTTGCCCAGGCTGGAGTGCACTGGCGAGATCTTGGCTCACCGCAGCCTCCACTTCCAGGGTTCAAGTGATTCTCCTGCCACAGTCTCCCATAGCTGGGATTACAGGCGCCTGCCACCATACCTGGCTAATTTTTGTATTTTTAGTAGAGATGAGGTTTCACCATGTTGGCCAGGCTGGTCTCCAACTCCTGACCTCAGGTGATCCACTTACCTCGGCCTCCCAAAGTTCTGGGATTATAGGCGTGAGCCACCATGCCCAGCCTACACTTTTTTTTTTTTAAACTAATTTTTTGAAATAGAGAAAGGGTCTCATTTTGTTGCTTAGCCTGGTCTTGAACTCCTAGCCTCAAACAGTCCTTTTGCCTTCCAGAGTGCAGGGATTATAGCCATGAGCTACCCTGCCTAGCCTTGAATTTGTGTTAGCAATGTATGGGAGCACCAATTTCTCCTTAACCCTATCTTTGACTATTTGATGGGTAAAGCATTCTTTTTTTTTTTTTTTTTTTTTGAGACGGAGTCTCGCTCTGTCCCCCATGCTGGAGTGCAGTGGCGCAATCTCAGCTCACTGCAAGCTCTGCCTCCCAAGTTCACGCCATTCTCCTGCCTCAGCTTCCTGAGTAGGTGGGACTACAGGCGCCTGCCACTGCGCCCGGCTAATTTTTTGTATTTTTAGTAGAGACGGGGTTTCACCGTGGTCTGGATCTCCTGACCTTGTGATCCGCCCGACTTGGCCTCCCAAAGTGCTGGGATTACAGGCGTGAGCCACCGCGCCCGGCCTGGGTAAAACATACTTTCTAAGTATAGTTTTTTTGATTCTCTTTTTTTATTTTTTGAGACGGAGTCTCGCTGTGTCGCCCAGGCTGGGGTGCAGTGGCGCGATCTCGGCTCACTGCAAGCTCCGCCTCCTGGGTTCAGGCCATTCTCCTGCCTCAGCCTCCAAGTAGCTGGGACTACAGGTGCCCGCCACCACGCCCGGCTAGTTTTTTGTATTTTTAGTAGAGACGGGGTTTCACCATGTTAGCCAGGGATGGTCTAGATCTCCTGACCTCGTGATCCACCCGCCTCGGCCTCCCAAAGTGCTGGGATTACAGGCTTGAGCCACCGCGCCCGGCCTTGATTCTCTTAAGAATGAGCGGCCTCCCAGCACTTTGGGAGGCCGAGACGGGCGGATCACGAGGTCAGGAGATCGAGACCATCCTGGCTAACATGGTGAAACCCCGTCTCTACTAAAAAATACAAAAAACTAGCCGGGCGCGGTGGCGGGCGCCTGTAGTCCCAGCTACTCGGAAGGCTGAGGCAGGAGAATGGCGTGAACCCGGGAGGCGGAGCTTGCAGTGAGCAGAGATCCGGCCACTGCACTCCAGCCTGGGCGGCAGAGCGAGACTCCGTCTCAAAAAAAAAAAAAAAAAGAATGAGCGGCCAAGCACGGTGGCTCACACCTGTGATCCAGCACTTTGGGAGGCCGAGGTGGGCGGATCACGAGGTGAGGAGATAGAGACCATCCTGGCTAACATGGTGAAACTCTATCTCTACAAAAATACAAAAAAATTAGCCGGGCATGGTGGGGGGCGCCTGTAGTCCCAGCTACTTGGGAGGCTGAGGCAGGAGAATGGCGTGAACCTGGAAGGCAGAGCTTGCAGTGAGCTGAGATCATGCCACTGTACTCCAGCCTGAGCCACAGTGTGAGATTCTGTCTCAAAAAAAAAAAAAAAAGAATGAGCAGTAGCAGGTGGTCAAGTGTTTGTGTTTTTTTGGTGTTTGTTTATATTAAATCCATTAATCTATTCCCATTGGGCTTTTTTTTCCTGTTGACTGTAAGATTCTATGTATATTTGTTAAGTTAACCTTTTGTGAAATGGATTAGATGGAGTAGAATCTATCAATATCCTATAGTTTCTGGTTTGTTTACTTATTTATTTATTTGAAACAGCGTCTTGCTCTGTCACCCAGGCTGGAGTATAGTGGTATGATCATAGCTCACTGCAGCCTCTATCTCCTGGGCTCAAGCAATCTTCCCACATCAGTCTCTGGAGTAGCTGGGACTACAGGCATACACCACCATGCCCAGCTAATTTTATTTTTGGTAGAGACAGGTCTTGCTGTGATGCCCAGGTTGGTTTTAAACCCCTGAGTTTAAACAGTCCTCCCACCTCGGCCTCACAAAGTGTTGGGATTACAGTAGAGAGCCACTGCACCCCGTCTGATTTCTGGATTTAAAATGGCCTTCTCCAAACAAATTACTAAGTAATTTCACTGTAATTTCCTCTAGCTTCATACTCATTCTAAAAATTCATAATGAACTTCATAAAACTATGAAGTCATAGCTTCATAGTTGTAAATGTAGTGGCTATTAGAATTAACATGTTAAAAAATAACTGGATCAGGCCAGGCACGGTGGCTAACACCTGTAATCTCAGCACTTTGGGAGGCTGAAGCGGGAGGATCACTTGAGGTCAGGAGTTCGAGACCAGCCTGGCTAATATGGTGAAACCCTATCTCTGGTAAAAATAGAAAAATTAGCTGGGCATGGTGGCGGGCACCTGTAATCCCAGCTACTTGGGAACCCGAGGCAGGAGAATCGCTTGAACCTGGCAGGCAGAAGTTGCAGGGAGCCAAGATGATTACCACTGCACTCCAGCCTGGGCAACAGAGAAAGACTGTCTCAAAAACAAAACAAAACTGGATCAGACATATCTATTGCCCAGATAGGACATGAACATCCGTTTATAATTTTTGTTCATCAGTATCATATAATTTTGTTCATCATCGGTTTATAAATTTTGCTCAGTCCAGTAGTCCTCAGAGCATGGTTCTAGAAACCAGCAGTGTGTCACCTGTGCAGTTGTTAGAAGTGCAGATTTTTGAACCTTACCTCAAACCTTCTGACTCAGAAACTGTAGGGGGTGGAGCTCAAACTGTTTTAACAGTTCCTCCAAATGGTTTGCATACAGACTACAATTTGAGAAACACTGCTTTAATTCCTTTTTTTCCAACTGTACAAGTATTGCCTTAGTTCAGCCTCTTTTCTATTTGTCTAGGCTTGTGCTAAGCAAGAATATAAATAAATTTATCGGCTGGGCACGGTGGCTTATGCCTGTAATCCCAGCACTTTGGGAGGCTGAGGCAGGCGGATCACGAGTTCAGAAAATCAAAACCATCCTGGCTAACATGGTGAAACCCCGTCTCTACTAAAAATACAAAAAAAATTAGCCAGGTGTGGTGGTGGGCACATGTAGTCCCAGCTACTCAGGAGGCTGAGGCAAGAGAATGGCATGAACCTGGGAGGTGGAGCTTGCAATGCGCCGAGATCCGCACCACTGCATTCCAACCTGGGCGACAGAGCGAGACTCCATCTCAAAAAAAAAAAAAAGAGAAAAGAAAATTTATCACTGATAAGTGCTTTACAATGTTATTTAATAGTGTTTTTACTGGTTCCTTGCTTGTAATGGTATTCAATTCAGAGTCTTATATTTTAGTTATAGTGTATTTTTTTTTTTTTTTTTTGAGATGGTGTCTCGCTGTGACATCTCCCTGACATTGTATTTAAAAAACCTATGTGTTACAGAATGGCAATAAAAGACCTAGTCCTTTAACCACAGGTAGTTTGAAAGGTTCTGCGCTAGAACATTTGGTCAGAATGACCCCTTAATAAAACTATTTGATATAAATGGCTGTGACAGAGTTTATAGATAAGGATCCAAGACCATTTCAAGATTCTAGGCAAATGGCCCAGATAGCTTACAACCTGTAGCTGAAAGCACTGCCCTTTAAGTTGTTCCTCATCCCTGTGGTTATAGCTGTGAAGTTGCTACTTATTTTCAGCCCTGGATATTTGAATAAGAATTAAATTTGATAATGTAAGTAAATAATACTTGGGTATTTAATAAATGACAGCTTTTTTATTCCTTTATATTTTTCTGAATTTATTTTCAGGCTTAATAATTGTCTCCAGTTTTACCTTTTTTCTCCTTAATTTTTTTATTGCAGAATTGAAGATGTTCCTGCTCCTTCTACATCTGCAGATAAAGTGGAGAGGTAAGATTATTTACATGGTATATAATTAGATTCATATCTGGAACATAAACTAAGAAATATAACTTTACAGTTTCATTGTTTTTGTTTTTTAATTTATTTTTGATAGAGGCAAGATGTTGCTTTGTTGCTCAGGCCAAAGTGCAGTGTGCAATCAGGGCTCACCATAACTTTGAACTCTTGGGCTCAAGCAGTCCTCCCACCTCAACCTCTTGAGTAGCTAGGACTATAGGCACATGCCACTACACTTGGCTCCTTTTTTTTTTTTTTTTTTTTAAATTTTGAGACAGAATCTCACTCTTTTTCAGGCTGGAGTGCAGTGGCGCAATCTCAGGCTCACTGCAAGCTCCACCTCTTGGGTTCACGCCATTCTCCTGCCTCAGCCTCCCTAGTAGCTGGGACTACAGGCGCTCGCCACCATGCCCGGCTAATTTTTTTTGTATTTTTAGTAGAGATGGGGGTTAGTCAGGATGGTCTTGATCTTCTGACCTTGTGATCCACCTGTCTCGGCCTCCCAAAGTGCTGGGATTATAGGCATGAGCCACTGCGCCCGGCCCACCTGGTTCATTTTTAAGTTTTTTGGAGAGATAGGGTCTTGCTATGTTGCCAAGGCTGTTCTCAATCTCCTAGCCTCAAGCAATCCTCCCTGCCTCAGCCTTTCAAAGTGTAGGATTATAGATGTAAACTACCAGGCCCGTCTCACCTCTTCCCCCTGTAACTTTTCCATCTTGATATGACTGTGGTTCTTTGTTTTTCTTAATCTCAGATCTACACCTGCAGTGACTATGTTTCTTAATCAGAGGTGGGCATAATAAATAACTAAAAAGCTTACCCAAAAGGTAGATGCTAGGTTACATCTCTAGAGATTTCTTGTTTTATTTTTTAGAGACAGGGTCTTGCTCTGTTGCCCAAGCTGGAGTACAGTGATGTGATCATAGCTCACCACCACCTTGAACTCGAGGGCTAAAGGGACTCTTCTGCCTTAGCCTCCTGAGTAGCTGGGACTATAGGCATGTACCACCACATCTGGCTAATTATTTTATTTTGTTTATTTTTGAGATGGAGTTTCGCTCTTGTCGCCCAGGCTGGAGTGCAGTGGTGCAATCTTGGCTCACTGCAACATCTGCCTTCTGGGTTCAAGCAGTTCTCCTGCTTCAGTCTCACAAGTAGCTGGGATTACAGGCGGGTTCCACTACGCCTGGCTAATTTTTACATTTTTATTAGAGATGGGGTTTCACCATGTTGGCCAGGTTGGTCTTGAACTCCTGACCTCAGGTGATCTGCCCACCTTGGCCTCCCAAAGTGTTGGGATTACAGGTATGAGCCGCTGTGCTCGGCCAAATTTTCTTTTTCTTTTTTTTTTTTTGAGACAGTCTTGCTCTGTCGCCCAGGCTGGAGTGCAGTGGCGAGATCTCGGCTCATTGCAACCTCCACCTCCCGGCTCCTGCCTCAGCCTCCCAAGTAGCTGGGATTACAGGTGCCCGCCACCATGTCCGGCTAATTTTTTTGTATTTTTAGTAGAGATGGGGTTTCACCATGTTAGTGAGGGTGGTCTCGATCTCCTGACCTCGTGATCCGCCCACCTCGGCCTCCCAAAGTGCTGGGATTACAGGCTTGAGCCACCGCACCTGGCCCACAAATACATTTTTTAAGTGTCTACAGGGTTTTATGTTTTTCATGTTTGAAATCCCATTGTCATCTTGGTTATTTAACCCTTTTCCCATTTGCCCCGAGAATACTTGCTGGTGGTGCTTGGGGCTGCAGCATTTACCCAGTGATAAATGCCATGAAATAGCTCTCCTTTATTATTTTCACATCACTCTAATATATCGATTTTGGATAAAAAGACATTATTCTATTTATAGCATTCTGTTTTTAGTAATGGTATTTCCATTTACAAAATATGGTAATTCTCAATCACTATAAATGTCAAATCCTAGAAAACGTAGCATTCCTGTGTATGATGTTAACATTATTCTCAAATGGTTGTTGGCCAAAGATTCATTTGATGAATCCAATTTTTCTGAAATAGACGATTCTGATGTTAGTTGTGTTGAGAAATAACTCCGGCCAGGCACGGTGGCTCATGTCTGTAATCCCAGCACTTTGGGTGGCTGAAGTGGGCTGATACTTGAGGTCAGGAGTTCAAGACCAGCCTGGCCAACATGGTGAAACCTTGTATCTACTAAAAATACAAAAATTAGCTGAGCGTGGTGGCGGGCATCTGTAATCCCAGCTACCTGGGAGGCTGAGGCAGGAGAATCACTTGAACCTCGGAGGTTGAGGTTGCAGTGAGCCAAGATTGTGCCACTGCACTCCAGCCTAAGTGACAGAGTGAGACTCTGTCTCCAAAAATAAATAAATAAATAACTCCAAGAACAGTCTTATATTTTTATTTTCACACTGAAAGTCAGATTTGCTTCAGCTTCAAAGAACATGTTTATGTAAAATTAAATGAGAGCTGGCAGCGAGCTGTACTATTTTTTTTTTTCCTAAACGGGAAAAGGGTTAAAATAAATCTTATGAAATACTGTTTGGCTGGGTGTGGTAGCTTGCACCAGTAATCCCAACACTTTGAGAGGCCAAGCAAGACCTCCATCTCTGAGGGGATCACATGACCCCAGGAGTTTGAGACCAGCCTGGGCAACATAGCAAGACCCCATCTCTACCAAAAAAATTTTAAAAAAATTGTTCATTGTGACACTTGCATGTGGTCCCAGATACTGGGGAGGCTGAGGTAGGAGGATTGTGGCAAGCCCAGGAAGTCGAGGTTGTGGTGAGCTGTGATCCGGCCACTGCACTCTAGTCTGGGTGACAGAGTAAGACCCTGTCTCCAAAAACAAGGAAAGAAAAAAAATAGGGCTAGGTGCAGTGGCTTATGCCTGTAATCCCAGCACTTTGGGAGGCCGAGGTGGGTGAATCACCTGAGGTCAGGAGTTCAAGATCAGCCTGGCCAACATGGTGAAACCCCATCTCTACTAAAAAATACAAAAATTAGCAGGGTGTGGTGGCGAGTGCCTGTAATTCCAGCTACTTGGGAGGCTGAAGCAGAAGAATCACTTGAACCCGGGAGGCGGAAGTTGCAGTCAGCCAAGATCACACTACTGTACTCCAGTCTGGGTGACGAGCAAAACTGCATCTCAGAACAAAACAAAACAAAATGTCTTGTGAGTTAATCTGGTATTTGGGTGGTATGAATACTGAATACTGTTTAGGATTGATCCTAAACACAATACTTTTAAGGGGGTTACTTAAACCATAGTATTTAAGTTTCTGGACTGACTAAATGAAGCTAGGCTACCCAAAACACAGTGCTTGATATGTAATCATCAATATTAAACTCCATTGCCCAGGTTGGAATACAGTGGTGCGATCGTGGCTCACTGCACCCTTGACATTCCCTGGGCTCAGGTGATCCTCCTGCCTTAGCCTCCTGAGTAGCTAGGACCAGAGATGTGTGCCACCATGCCTGACTAATTTTTGTATTTTGTTTTTAGAGATGAGGTTTTGTCATGTTGCCCAGGCTGGCCTCAAACTCCTGGGGCTCAAGCCATCTTCTCACCTGAGCCACCCGAAGTGCTGGGATTACAGGCGTGTGAGCCACCATGCTTGGCATAAGCATTTGATTTTTCGAAGACCAGAATATTCTGATTCTGAGAGAAACATGAAGGATGGTTGGAAAACACATTGTTAGTCTCACCTTAAATTTATAACCTCTGACCTAAAGTGCGTTTTTAGTTTTGATTGGCACTTATACCGCATTTCTCCAGTCAAGTTGTTTTCCCATTCTGCTGAACTGCTTAATCGTTTCTCCTTTTTTTTTCCTCCTTGAGTCAGGGTATTGTTCAGCCACTCAGGCTGGAGTACAGTGGGTCCTGATCTTGGCTTGGTGCAGCCTCAAACTCCTGGGCTCAAGAGATCCTCCTGCCTCAGCCTCCCAGACTAAGTTTTTTTGTGTGTTTTAGGGACAGGGTCTTATTATGTTGCCCAGGCAGGTCTTGAACTCCTGGCCTCCCTATGATGCTCCCTCCTCAGCCTCCCGAGTTGTTGGAATTACAGGCATGAGCCACGGCACCCAGTTGATCAACTTTTTCTTTATATTTTCTTAAACAGTCAACATCATACCCCTCATCTTGCTTTTTACCTGATGATTTTTCCTTTGTTTTATGTTTGGTTCTGGATTTTTGTTTGTTCACTGAATAAACAATACGAAGAGAAATTTCTTAACACTGTGCCATATATCTGTAGCCATATATTCTCTCCTTTTGAATGCCTTTTCATGCTCTTATTCAGCAGTTCTCAAAGTTTTTTTCTTGTATACCCTTCGGTCTCAAGTACTTTTTCAGGGATAATGTAAGATCAAAACTGTTTTTGTAATAATAAGACTGCCTTTTTGACCACTGGCACTGATCGTGCAAAAGTAATGGTGGATAAACCTGCTGTTCCCTTAACATAAATCAAGGCAGTGGCAACAAACAGTACTAGCAATTCTTGTGTTCTTCACTATCACCTTCACTTAGAAAATGTCCATGATGAAGCATTACAAACTTAAGTTTATTAATTCTCAGTCCTTGACTACGTGGCTTTAAGGTAACCTGGCAAAATAGGAATTATGGATGGAGCGCTTCAGCATATCAAAAGTAGGTACAATGGTTTTTTTTATGAAAAGCCCTTGTGTGATTTTAATTAAGAGTTGATTAAGCTTTTTTCATGTAACTTTATTTACTGGCTTTTATTGGAAAGAATGTTTTATTCAAAAGTTTTATTTTTGAAAGAATGACCAACAGACAAACTTTTATTTAGACTTGATACTTAGCAGATGTTTTCTCCAAAATGAATACAGTGAGCCTGTCACTTTAAGGGAAATAACTGACAGTATTGGTGCTAGTGATAGAATGTGAGCTTTCACATGAAAAATAAAAATTTTGGATAAGTTATATATCAACTGCTGTTGTGAGACTGACAGTATCCTAATACTTTATGACTGTTCTGATGAAATTGAGTTTTAAGTTGTGGTAAAATACACATAATACAAAATTTTCCATCTTTTTAAGTGTGTAAGTCAGTAGTGTTAAGTAAATTCACATTGTTGTATACCCAATCTTATCTTGCAGATCTGAAACTATTACCCAGTAAAAACTCCCTCTTTCTGTCTCCCCTAGCAACCACCATTCTGCTTTCTGTCTCTATGAATTTGGCTACTTTAGGTACCTCATATAAATGGAATAATAGAATATTTACCTTTTTGTGACTGGCTTATTTCACTTAGCATAGTGTTCTTAACGTTCATCCATGTTGTGGTGTGTCAGAATTTCCTTGCTTTTTATTGTGAGTACTGCTGCTGTGACCTTGGGTTTATGTAATCATTCATAAGTAGAAGATCTAGAATACAAGATAGACTGGTTTTTAATGTACCAGTATGAGAAGTTCATCAGTGTTTTCAGATCGTACAGTACAACTAACCTTTAAGAAATTACCACTTTGGGGAGGCTGAGGCAGGAGAATGGCGTAAACCCAGGAGGCGGAGCTTGCAGTGAGCTGAGATCTGGCCACTGCACTCCAGCCTGGGCGACAGAGCGAGACTCCGCCTCAAAAAAAAAAAAAAAAAAAAAAA
>NC_037668.1:73508064-73516268 GCF_003255815.1 Theropithecus gelada
ATCCCAGCACTTTGGGAGGCCGAGGCGGGCGGATCACGAGGTCAGGAGATCGAGACCATCCTGGCTAACATGGTGAAACCCCGTCTCTACTAAAAATACGAAAAACTAGCCGGGCGTGGTGGCGGGTGCCTGTAGTCCCAGCTACTCGGAGGCTGAGGCAGGAAAATGGCCTGAACCTGGGAGGCGGAGCTTGCAGTGAGCCGAGATCGCGCCACTGCACTCCAGCCTGGGTGACACAGCGCGAGACTCCGTCTCAACAAAAAAAAAAAAAAAAAGAAATTACCACTTTGTTGGTCAAGTGTGGTGGCTCACGCCTGCATCCCAGTACTTTGGGAGGCTGAGGCGGGAGGATCACTTGAGGTCAGGAGTTTGAGATCAGTTTGGCAAACATGGTGAAACCCTGTCTCTAGTAAAAATACAAAAATCAGCCGGGCATGGTGGTATGCACCTGTAATCCCTGCTACTCAAGTGGCTGAGGCAAGAGAATCGCTTGAACCCAGGAGGCAGAGGTTATAGTGAGCCAAGATCGCGCCACTCCAGCCTGGGCAATAGAGTGAGAGGCTGTTTCAAAAAAAAAAATAAATAAACAAATTACCACTTGTTGACTGGGCATGGTGGCTCCTGCCTGTAATCCCAGCACTTTGTGTGGCCAAGGTGGTGGATCACTTGAGGTCAGGAGTTTGAGACCAGCCTGGCCAACATGGTGAAACGGTCTCTACTAAAAATACAAAAATTAACTGGGTGTGGTGGTGCCCTCTTTTAATCCCAGTTACTGGGGAGGCCGAGGCACAAGAATGGCTTGAACCCAGGAGGTGGAGGTTGCAGTGAGCTATTGTGCCACTGTACCCCAGCCTGGGTGACAGAGCAAGACTTTTTTTTTTTTAAAGACAAGTGACCACTTTGTTGGGTTTGGGTGTGGTAACAGAAGTATATCCAGTTATCTGAAAGGACTATTTAAATATTAAATATTCCCTTTCCAACTGCATATCTATGTCAAGTCAGATATTCTTGTACTTTAATGAAAAGAAAACATTACAGAATAGTGAATAGGGAAATCCTGTTCTACTAACAGACATTTAGGAGATTTGTAAAAATGTAACATCGCCACTATTCTTACCAAATTTTTGTTTTGAAGAGTTACTTTTCAGAGAAAGTCATGTTATTAACATGTAACATTTAAAAATATTTAAAATTATTTTAGTTTTAATTTCAGTATAGCGAATACTGATAGATGTAACTTGCATACACAGAGGCTTTTGGAGGGCTTCAGTAATGTAACAGTGTAAAGGATCCTGACATCAAAGTTTTTTTGCTCTTACGGAACACCAGCATCTCCATTTGTTCACAAGATCCCACTCATTGTTTACTTAATAATAGAACTCCTGTAGTTCTCTATACAACAATACTATTGTTTCCTATGAGATTACTTATATCAACCCACTAGGTATCATCAGGTTTAACTGTTTGTTGACCCCCTCATACTTCCCTTCATCTGTTACCTCACATCAGTTTCTTTGACAGGAAAATGTGAAAGAGGTGTCCACTCTGTTTCTCTACTACTACTTTTGTTATTAATTGAAGCTACTTCAATCAAGTTTTTCTCTACCATTCTACTAAAATAGTCTTGTTTACGGTCTTTAATACCATCCATATTCCTAGTAGTCATCTCTCAGCTCTCTGAGTTAATCTTGTCTTTAACATTTGACCCAATCCATTACTCCCATTACTTTTTCCCGTTACGTTTTTTATTTTTATTTTTATTTTTATTTATTTATTTTTGAGATGGAATCTTGCTCTGTCACCCAGGCTGGAGTGCAGTGGCACGATCTTGTCTCACTGCAGCCTCCTCCTCCCGGGTTCAAGCAATTCTCCTGCCTCATCCTCCCAAGTAGCTGGGATTACAGGCATGCACCACCGTGCCCAGCTAATTTTTGTATTTTTAGTAGAGACAGGGTTTCGCTGTGTTGGCCATCCACTGTGCCTGGCCCCGTTACTTTACTTCATACTATTTTCTTGTCTCTTTTCCTTCACTGGCTATTCCCCCAACCCCTGTTCTTCCTCATCTCCCCTATCTAAATATTGGAAGGCTTCCAGGACTCAGCCAGTCCTACAACCTCTTTATTAGTAGCCACTCCCTATGTATTCTCCCCAGTTAAGTCCCGTAGCTTTAAGTACCTGACTCTCCCATTTGTATCTCTAGTCCCCATATCTCTCCCAAATTTCCCCTTATAATATCTTGGAGGCCTAATAGGGATCTCAGAATTAACATATCCAAAGCTAAATACTGTACAGTAATTGATTGCCTTGTTTCTCAATGACTTTTCCTTCAGTTGACTTTTTATCAGACAGTGGCAATGTTGTTCTAGAATTTTTCATCTAGATTGTGTAGATTTGAATCGCTGCCATTAGTATTGAGTTTTCCATCTGTAAAGTGGGGGTAATAATTCAATAATTTTATGAGGTGAAGATCCTAGGGTTTAAATGTAGGTAAAATTTCTACATCGTCCGTTATTAACACTTAATACCAGTTGCCCAGGCCAAAAAACGTTTGCTTTATCTCTCACTCTTTTATTCAATAAATTATATACCTAGTCCATTAGCAGATTTTATTTTATTTTATTTTTATTTTTATTTTTTGAGACGGAGTCTTCCTCTGTCGCCCAGGCTGGAGCACAGTGGCCGGATCTCAGCTCACTGCAGGCTCCGCCTCCCGAGTTTATGCCATTCTCCTGCCTCAGCCTCCTCCCAAGTAGCTGGGACTACAGGCACCCGCCACCTCGCCCGGCTAGTTTTTTGTATTTTTTAGTAGAGACGGGGTTTCACCGTGTTAGCCAGGATGGTCTCGATCTCCTGACCTCGTGATCCGCCCGTCTTGGCCTCCCAAAGTGCTGGGATTACAGGCTTGAGCCACTGCGCCCGGCCCATTAGCAGATTTTAAAATAAGTATATTCAGAATCTAACCTCTAATACTCCTCAGGTTCTTGTCTAGATTTTTACAGTTTCTTTCTTTCCTTTTTTTTTTTTAAATAGAGAAAGAGTGGTGTTTTGTTTTTTTTTTTTTTTGGACATAGGGTCTTGCTCTGTTGCCCAGGCTAGAGTGGAGCAGCATGATCCTAGTTCACTGCAGCCTTGAATTCCTGGGCGCAAACAGTCCTCCTTCCTTAGCCTCCTGAGTAACGAGGACTGCAGGTGCACACCGTGATGTCAGCTAATTTTTGTATTTTCCTGTAGAGATGCTAGTCTCGAACTCCTGGGCTCAAGTGATCCTCCCACCTTGGCCTCCTGAAGTGCTGGGATTACAGGCATGAGCCACCATGCTCAGCCTTAGACTTTTTCTTTTTCTTTTTCTTTTTTTTTTTTGAGATGGAGTCTCGCTCTGTCACCCAGGCTGGAGTGCAGTGGCACAATCTCGGCTCCCTGCAACCTCTGCCTCCCTGGTTCAAGCAATTCTGCCTCAGTCTCCCAAGTAGCTGGGACTACAGGCACACACCCCCACGCCCAGCTAACTTCTGTATTTTCAGTAGAGATGGGGTTTCACCATGTTGGTCAGGCTGGTCTCGAACTCCTGACCTTGTGATCCACCTACCTCAGCCTCCCAAAGTGCTGGGATTACAGGCATGAGCCACCGCAGCCCGGCCAGACTTCTTTCCAACTGGTTTTCTCCCCAGTTCTATTCTTATTCTGTCTTAAAGTCTATACTAACGTGATGCTGCTCTCTCCCTCTTCCCTTTTATTTCCTATATTCTTCCCCAGCTTAGTCTAGCCAGAAAAGTTTTCTGTTTTTCAAATATTTCAAGCAAGCTTCTTTTAGAGCTTTGAACTTACTGTTGCCTCTGCCCTAGAGTGCTTTTCCCTTGTTTTTTTTTTTTTTTTTTTTTTTTTCCCCCGGCTTACCTTAAGTTCTCTGCTTCAATTTGACATTGTCCATGTGGTCTTAGCTCATTCTTGTTATAATCACAGTGTCTTGAATTGTGCCCAACAATATTAGGTGCCCAAGTATTGTTGATTGAATTAAGAAGAGGGATTATCCTTCCAAATAATTTGGTTTTCATTAATGGAACTTAGAATATCACTGACTCTTGCTCTTTTGACCCAGGTTTTTCTTAAAGCTGTAAGAAACATTAAATAAAGGTCTAATTGACACACAGGAAACTGCACATAACTTTAAAGTAACAATTACGAGTTTCTACATATGTATATACACCTGTAAACCATTATCACAATCAAGATAATGAGCATATTCATCACCTCAAAGTTTCCTCATGTGCCTTTGTACTTCATTCCCTCCCCAGCAACCATTAATCTGCTTTCTGTCACTGAAGATGGGTTGCATTTTGTAGAATATTATCTAAATAGAATCATACAGTAAGTACTGTTTCTTTTTGTATAGTTTCTTTGATTCAGCATAATTATTTTGAGATTCATCCATGTTACCACGTGTATTAATAGTTCATTCTTTTTATTAGTGAATGACATTTCATGATGTAGATATATCACAATTTGTTTATCCATTTGGGTTTCCAGTTTTTGGCTTACAAATAAAGCTGTTGTGAATATTTGTGTACAAGTCTTTGTATGGGCATTCATTTCCATTTTTTGGGTCCATACCTAGGAGTGGAATGGCTGGATCATATGGTAGGTATATATCTAACTTTAAGAAACACCCAAACTGTTTGCTAAAGTGATTCGGTCATTACATTATTACCAGCAGTGTTTGACAGTTCTAGTTGCCCTACATCCTCACTGTCATTTGGTGTGTGGTCAGTCTTTTAAAATTTTAGCCATTATAGTGAGTATAACAGTATCTTATCATGGGTTTAGTTTGTATTTTTTTGAGTGACCCATAATGTTGGCATCCTTTCATGTGCTTATTTGCCATCCATGTATCTTTGATGACATGTTTGTTAAAATCTTTCGCCCCCTTTTTATTGGATTATTATTGCATTCTAAGAGTTCTTTATATATTCAAGTCCTTTATCAGAAGTTTTGCATATATTTTCTACCAGTTTGGCTTGCCTTTTTTGTTTTTATAATAGTGTCTTTCAAAATCAAAAGTTTTTCATTTTAATGGTATGTCTACTTTACTGATTTTTTTTTTCCTCTTGTTAATAGTTTGTGCTTTTTCTTTCATATTCAGGAAGTCTTTGCCAAACCCAAAGTCACTAAGATTTTTATCCTATAGTTCCTTGTATAAATTTTATGGTTTAAATCTTATATTTAGATAGCCTATGATCCATTTCAGATTAATTTTTGTATGAGGTATAGATAACAGTTGAGGTTCACTTTATTGCATGTGGATTTATAATTACTCCAGCACCATCTGTTAGAAAGATTATCCATTCCCCATTGCATTTCCTTGGTACTTTGTCAAAATTTCAATTAGTTGTATATGTGTGGATCTGTTTTTGTACTCTGTGTTCTATTTGATCCATTTGCTTTTCTTTATGCCAATACTACATTGTCTTAATCTTAAAATCACTGCCTCTTGCCCTGTTTACCTAATGCTTCCTAATAATTCTTTTAGCTAGTACAATTTGTATGAATTTATGGTTCTTTTATGAAACCTTTTTTATTTGTTGCTTAATTAGCAAATATTTATAGTAATATAATACAGGCTTTGTGAGTAGATGAGCCGTTACGAGAAAATATTCTAGTCAAGCTTCTGGGAATGTTGCCTTTAAGATTTCTTTTGATTTTTGTGATGGTAAATAAGTGTGTTAGCCAGGCCTTGCCAGAGTAGTCCAAAGGTTTTAAAAAATTAAACTATTGTTCAAATATAGCAGGTATTCAAATAATACTGATTTAAACAGTACTTGACACTAGAAAAAAATCTTTTTCTTGCAGTCTGGATGTGGATAGTGAAGCTAAGAAACTATTGGGTTTAGGACAGAAACATCTGGTGATGGGGGATATTCCAGCAGCTGTCAATGCATTCCAGGAAGCAGCTAGTCTTTTGTAAGTATTGTATATTTTGCTATGATGTAATATTATGTTCTAATAAACCTTGAGTTATAAAAAGTTATTTTATGGGGAAAAAACATGAAGAGCAAGAGTTTTAAAACATTTGATTATTTTTCATGTGGTTTGTACCAGTAACTAAAACTTTAAATATCACCAAGCAATTTCACCCTTTCATTTTCCTGAGTAATGTAATTTATATTCCAATCACTGCTAATTTAGGTGACCATACCTTGTCCTGGTTTGTCTAGGACCTCTCCCCACCCTCCCCCACTTTTTTTTGTTGTTGTTGAGACAGGGTCTCTGTCATCCAGGCTGGAGTGCAGTGGCACAATCTCATGCTCACTGTAGCCTCAACCTCCCAGTCTCCCCAGTAGCTGGGACCACAGGTGTGTGCCACCATGCCCAGCTAATTTTTGTATTTTTTTTTTGTAGAGATGGGATTTCCCCACATTGCTCAGGCTGGTCTCGGAAGTCTTGGGCTTAAGCCACCTTGGCCTCCCAAAGTGCTTTGTAAAGGGATTACAGGTGTGAGCCACTGAGCCCAGCCTGACTTTCCCAATTTTAACACTGGAAGTTTGTGTCTATGGAAACACTTTAGGCCCAAGCAAGTCATGATTGATAGCGCTATTATTAGCACAGCATTTTTTCATACATTTTTAGCACATTTTCATACGTTCTTAGCACTGTTGTTGGAATTGCTTAGAAGTTGGTAGCTACCACCAGGTAGCCATGTAGACCTATATCCTGGAGGAAAATGTTAGCTTTAGGGCCTTAAAGATCATTTATTTTCCCCCAAAGACTTTAATGTACCTCCATTATCTGAGAGGGGAAAAAAAAAAAGTTAAATCTTCAAGCATCAGGCTTTTGGTTTATGGCTAGATTTGAGTTAGTTTCCTCAAATATAGTATTAGCAATTGGAATTGAAGGTCAGTCATTACATACATTACATACAGTTGATTACATTATGTACAGTTAAGTTAAATGTTCCTTATAAAAGAAATGGTTATAACAAAGCATTTGTGGGTTTCAGGTTTGACGCTTAATATCAATCCATTCTTTTCCTAACCCCCTACTGCCTCTCCCAATATCCAGAACAGAATCTTACTCCTGGATATCTGCAATAATCTCTTGTCTGATTCCTGTCCTCTTTGTTCCTCTCTGCTTGAGCTTAATGAATTGGAGCTTTGGTAGGGTAGAGACCAAATTTTATCTGGTAGTATTTAGGGAATTTTATTTTTTTAAATTTTTTTTTGAGATGGAGTTTCGCTCTTGCTGCCCTGGCTAGAGTGCGACGGCGTGATGTCAGCTCACTGCAACCCCTGCCTCCCGGGTTCAAGTGATTCTCCTGCCTCTACCTCCCGAGTAGCTGGGATTACAGGCATGCACCAGCACGCCTGCCTAATTTTGTATTTTTAGTAGAGATGGGGTTACTCCATGTTGGTTAGGCTGGTCTCGAACGCCCGATCTCAGGTGATTCACCTGCCTCAGCCTCCCAAAGTGCTGGGATTACAGGCGTGAGCCACTGTGCCCAGCTGAATTACGTATTTTTATTTAAAAATGCATGGTTGTCTTACAACATAAAATGTTACCTAAGTTTTTAAGCACACATAAACACTTTTTTCTTAGGTTATTTTTCCCAGATTACTGGAGAGGTCAGTATTCCCACGTTTTCCTGCCATTAAGGGTATTTAGGAAGAAAATTTGAGATGTCCTATTCTAATCTAGTAGACTACCCTTAAACATGACCTCCATCACAATTTACTGCTTAGGTTCTCTGTTTACTCTCAATAGACTCTTAGGCCATTAGTTGGCCTGGCTTTGCATGAATTCTGTCAGTATTTCACTCCATGAAAGCCAGTCTTCTTACCTTACATAGAAAAGTACTTTCTCCTTTCATTTATTTGTTCATTGTTTTTTTTTTTTGTTTGTTTGTTTTTGTTTTTGTTTTTTTTTTTTTGAGACTGAGTCTGGCTCTGTCGCCCAGGCTGGAGTGCAGTGGCCGGATCTCAGCTCACTGCAAGCTCCGCCTCCCGGGTTTACGCCATTCTCCTGCCTCAGCCTCCCGAGTAGCTGGGACCACAGGCGCCGCCACCTCGCCCGGCTAGTTTTTTTTTTGTATTTTTTAGTAGAGATGGGGTTTCACCGTGTTAGCCAGGATGGTCTCGATCTCCTGACCTCGTGATCCGCCCGTCTCGGCCTCCCAAAGTGCAGGGATTACAGGCTTGAGCCACCGCGCCCGGCCC
>NC_037668.1:73516368-73648823 GCF_003255815.1 Theropithecus gelada
TTGAGACGGAGTCTCGCTCTGTCGCCCAGGCTGGAGTGCAGTGGCCGAATCTCAGCTCACTGCAAGCTCCGCCTCCCGGGTTCACGCCATTCTCCTGCCTCAGCCTCCCGAGTAGCTGGGACTACAGGCACCCACCACCTCGCCCAGCTAGTTTTTTTGTATTTTTTTTTTAGTAGAGACGGGGTTTCACTGTGTTAGCCAGGATGGTCTCGATCTCCTGACCTCGTGATCCGCCCGTCTCGGCCTCCCAAAGTGCTGGGATTACAGGCTTGAGCCACCGCGCCCGGCCTTCTCCTTTCATTTATTATACTTATGTAATTTTTGTCCGTCCTTCTCTAAATTTAATAGCTAAGACTTACACACAGTGCTATTTGTTGTCTAAACATTGTTTTCAGTGCTTTTACATACATTAATAACTCATTTAGTTCTTGCAACAGCTCTTTGAACAAACAGTTATTAACGTTCCCATTTACAGATGAGAAAACTAAGGCACTGTGAGAATAATTTGTCTAAGGTCTCACAGCTAGTTATGGGTTAAAGGTAGGATTTGAATCCAGGTAAAACAGCTCCAGATATTCTGCACTTTACATCATGCCTTTCCATGGGCCTTAATCATCCTCTAGGTCCCAGCCAAAGGTCCTTTAACTACTCTGGTCTATATTGACATCCGTCTTTTAGCAGGAGGAATACCTATTAATACCTTAGGGTTGTTTGGCCCTACATTATATATTACTAATTGTAGCACGATTATTTCACTTACGATGTGTATATGTTATATATTGATAAAGAGCATACAAGATTTTCATGCATTGTTTAACGTCGCTTTGACCTTGACTTGAAAGCAAGAGGGGTATTGGTTTCCTAGGAGTATGTTACTGGAGAAATACCAATTTATAACTGAAGAACTAGAACTAAATGTTTTAGACTAGATGGTAATTCAGATTTTAGATTTTTATTCTCTTTGTAGAGGTAAGAAGTATGGAGAGACAGCTAATGAGTGTGGAGAAGCCTTCTTTTTCTATGGGAAATCACTTCTGGAGTTGGCAAGGTATGGGTGTTGTATTTAAAAACTGAAGTTTCCTTGTTAGGATTGTTTTTACTAGCTTTGAGATTTCACAGGAACTAAGCAAGATTGCTTTTACCTAGAGAGTTTTGAAGGAGCTTGAAGTAGTGATCGAAGTTGTGAATGGCACTTGATACAATTAGTAGTTATATTTAAATTTTGACTTCTGGAGTCAATTAGGAGCAAAGATCTTTCTGATAGTAAATGATCCAAAGTTCAGTGTAGGGAGAGAATCCTTAAAAGCACTGTGAGCTAGCTCAAAACAAGGACTGAATAGAGGACAACTGGAAAGAATTAGCAGGTGAGACTGTCGAGTAAAAAAGACTCTTACTATTGAAAAGTTCTTGGCTATGTTCTATCAGAATTTATTAACCAGAATAAGTTCTGTTTAGGGTATACAAACTAGCAAATGGTATCATCTATTTAATCTCAGTTCTGGTAAGTTTTTTTTTTTTTGAGATGGAGTCTCACTCTGTCACCCAGCCTGGAATGCAGTGGCATGATCTTGGCTCACTGCATCCTCCATCTTCCGGGTTCAAGTGATTCTTCTGCCTCAGCCTCCTGAGTAGCTGGGACTACAGGCGCGTGTCACCACACCCAGCTAATTTTTTATTTTTAGTAGAGACAGGGTTCAGCGTGTTGGTCAGGCTGGTCTTGAACTCCTGACCTCAGGTGATTCACCCACCTCGGCCTCCCAAACTGCTGGGATTACAGGCGCGAGCCACTGCACCTGGCCCAGTTCTGATAAGTTGTTTTTTTGTTTTGTTTTGTTTTAAGACGGAGTTTCACTCTTGTCACCCAGGCTGGAGTGCAGTGGTGCGATCTCCGCTCACTGCAACCTCTGCCTCCCAGGTTCAAGCGATTCTCTTGCCTCAGCTTCCTGAGTAGCTGGGATTACAAGCCTACGCCACTATGTCCAGCTAATTTTGTATTTTTAGTAGAGACGGGGTTTCTCCATGTTGGTCAGGCTGGTCTTGAACTCCCGACCTCAGGTGATCTGCCTGCCTCCGCCTCCCAAAGTGCTGGGATTATAGGCGTGAGCTACCATGCCTGGCCTCTGGTAAGTTTTTAATCTCATAATCATATAGAACTTTCTCATGATTTGCCATGAAAATCTTGCTAGAGCATTTTTGGCTATTTAGAGAAATGGGTGGATACAGAGTTTGGGAAATAGTATGGTTCTGTTACAAATGGAATGCATATAGGTCTTGTTCTTTTGACAAGAGACATCACACTTTTCAGCGGCTGGATGGAGGAGTAGAGTATGCTTATTTCCTTTCAGTGCTCTTGCAGTCTTGATTTACATTACTAAAGTTTTGTTCATTGCTTCCTTGAATATAATATAGTTATATATTGCCTGCGCTTGGCTTACTCTTCCCTTGCTTTTATAATACAGGACTATATTTTCTGTCTTAGAAAAAATTGGTAGATTCTAGCCATCAAACCTTTGGTGCTTTCTCTTGTTCTCCTAGAATGGAGAATGGTGTGTTGGGAAACGCCTTGGAAGGTGTGCATGTGGAAGAGGAAGAAGGAGAAAAAACAGAAGATGAATCTCTGGCAGAAAATAATGATAATATAGATGGTATGTGGAGTTGCATGTGACATTCAAGAGATGCGACGTTGTATATTTCTTGTATACAGTGGTGGAAACAGGGCTCTACCTGTCCTGGATGGTCTCTCCTAGGATGCTTGGGGTGATGCCTGCATCGGGTAGAGATTGCAGTGGGGGTAGCTGTTTACTGAAACTGACAGCAGATTTTTCTAAGAGAATAACTTAATCTCTTAAGTAAATTTGGTTGTTTCAGTTGGGGTTTTTTAAACCAAAAAGATAAAAGCAAGATTAAATTGGTGTTTTAAATACTATTACAACCTTAAATATTTTTCTGATGCAAAATTTTTTAAAACAGCCTGTGCAGTTCAGTTATTTTAATAGCGGTACTTTTAGAGCCCTTGTACATTTTTTATGTCTGCGAAAATTATATAATTTCTAAGCTGAATTTGGCTGCTAGAGTTTTACATATCAGTTGGGGGAGAATGAAAAACTTGGCATCTCTTACCTAACTGGTAATCAGAATGCTCAAGTAAAACAAAAGTTTAACAAGCTTGGGTTTCTTTTGCAATAAGTTGCTCTGCTAGCTGGGACGCTCCCTTTCCTTTTCTCTAGGGGGCAGATAGTTTTAAGGCCATCTGCTGAAACTTGGTAGGCTTTTTGAGGGTTTAAAGGGAATGTATTTTTAGTTTCCATTTATGCCTTTATCATTAAACTCGAAGACATGTTTATGCTTCATGTTCTTTAACCATGTAGAGGAAGCAAGGGAAGAGTTGAGAGAACAGGTTTATGACGCCATGGGAGAAAAAGAAGAAGCCAAAAAAACAGAAGACAAGTCTTTGGCAAAGCCTGAAACTAATAAAGAACAGGACAGTGAAGTGAAGAAGGGTGGAAGAGAAGATATGGATATAAGTGAATCTGCAGAGGAGCCACAGGAAAAAGTTGACTTGACTCTAGATTGGTTAACTGAAACCTCTGAAGAGGCAAAAGGAGGAACAGCACCAGAAGGACCGAATGAAGCTGAGGTTACTTCTGGGAAGCCAGAACAGGAAGCACCAGATGCTGAGGAAGAAAAATCAGTTTCTGGAACTGATGTCCAAGAAGAGTGTAGAGGAAAAGGTCAGGAGAAGCAGGGAGAGGTAATTGTGAGCATGGAGGAGAAGCCAAGAGAAGTTTCAGAAGAGCAACCTGTGGTGACTGTAGAAAAGCAGGGCACTGCAGTGGAGTTAGAAGCAGAGTCTTTAGACCCAACAGTCAAGCCAGTGGATGTGGGTGGGGACGAGCCAGAGGAGAAGGTAGTTACCTCTGAACATGAGGCAGGAAAGGTGGTTCTTGAACAACTGGTAGGTCAAGAAGTGCCACCTGCTGAAGAGTCACCAGAGGTGACAGCAGAGGCTGCAGAGGCCTCAGCTGTAGAGGCTGGATCAGAAGTCTCTGAAAAGCCTGGGCAGGAGGCTACAGTTCTCCCTAAGGATGGTGCAGTCAATGGACCGTCAGCTGTAGGAGATCAGACTCCTATTGAACCACAGACTTCTATAGAAAGACTGACAGAAACAAAAGATGGCTCAGGACTAGAGGAGAAGGTCAGGGCAAAGCTGGTTCCTAGTCAGGAGGAGACTAAGCTGTCAGTAGAAGAGTCTGAGGCAGCTGGAGATGGGGTTGATACCAAGGTAGCCCAGGGAGCTACTGAGAAATCAACTGAAGACAAAGTTCAGATAGCTGCTAATGAAGAGACACAAGAGAGAGAAGAACAGATGAAAGAGGGTGAAGGTAACCGGGATATGCAAGAGCTGCAGTGGGTGGAGTACATTCTGGATTTGACTCACTAATTATGGGTAAAAGTCAGCCTTCCATTCAGGATTTTCCGTCTGCCTTTGGATTAGGAAAGGGCTAAATGCAAAGGCGGGTAGTTTAACAAGGTTGTGCTAGTCAAGTAAGTTAAATCAAAAGCAGCAAGTGTTCTTTAGTTGGCTTATAAACTAACATTTTTACTAACTGCAAAATAGGCCTTCTCTGTGATTTCTGAGACTTGGCTAGCTATCAGTAACTTGTTGCATCATACTAGCCAATAAAGTGGGATGGAAAAGGTAGATGAGGGGTGGGGTAGGTAGGGAAATAGTGGGCTAGTAGGCTGGCAGAGAATGCTGAATGGATGTTCACTTGCATGCCTCTGGATTTTAAAATTTATTGTTCACATGACTCCTTTTCTGTGTGTTAGGAAGCAGGAACAGAGCAGTAGAATCCACTGAATTGGTACACTGAAGCAGGCATGCCATTTAAATGAAGATAGTTAACCTTGACTGTTGTATCACCAGAGTTAAAGAATTCTGGTGCTCCTCTCTACCTTTAAGTCTTCAGGAAGTGTTTAGAGGCTTATTCACATTAGTTAAAACAGGCCCCCCACCACCTTCCCCAAGGCAACAAAAAACAGAACCATTAGCTCTCTTGCTGCTTTCCTTCCTCATTTCATGCTTGCTTCGGCTGCTAAACTGAATTTTTTGTTACTTAGAATATTATAAAGCGTGGATGCTTTCTATAATGCTATTGGTCTAATTGTGATTAAATTTCATTAAGATGTATAAGCCTCTAATTACTACATAACTGGCAAGTCTGACTTTTGCTATCATTTGAGGATTCTACTGTATATAAGGTTCATCTAACATTGGCATTAATAACCACAGGTATATTCCAACTAATGGTTACTTCTTGTAATTGCCAGACTACTTCAAGAGTTCTCTTCAGTTTTAGATTTTCAGAGACCCATCTTCAATACTTTGAGCTCATTCTTGTAAACTTCCTTCCACTATGTGCAGGTCCCTGTACTCCAGCCAGCACAGGCTCAGTAACTGGAAATGAATTGGCTAAAATGGTAGCACCATTGGGTTTCTTTTCTTTATGGAAAAAAGCACAGAACTAAATTCCTAAAAAAACAAACAAACAAACAAACAAAAAACCCAAAACAAAACTCCCATGTCTTGATCTTAATGATTGTGAGCAAGCTCTGCTGACTGGCTCCTAAGACCTTGAATGGTAAGCTACGATAGAGATGTCATAGTAGGATCATAATTAACATTGTTAGAGCTCTCACATATATTACATCTGATCCTAAAACAATACTATGTGGTAGGTAGTAGTGCCCAAGTTATAGTGATGAGGTTGAAGTTTAAAGGTTACATGACTTGTTTAGGGTCATAGTACTGAATCCAAAGCAAGATCTGCCTTGAATATATTATTCTTCCCAAGTTACCACACATCAAAGAAGACAGTGTTCATCCCTTTCCTACACTCAGTTAGAAATTTTGTTGTGGGCTGGGTGACAGTGTTCATCGCTTTCCTACACTCATTTAGAAATTTTGTTGTGGGCCGGGTGCAGTGGCTCACGCCTGTAATCCCAGCACTTTGGGAGACTGAGGTGGGCGGATCACCTGGTCAGGAGTTTGAGACCAGCCTGGCCAGTATGGTGAAACTCCGACTCTATTAAAAATACAAAAGGTAGCCGGACATGGTGGCATGTGCCTGTGGTCCCAGCTACTCAGGAGGCTGAACGAGAAGAATGGCTTGAACCCGGGAGGCAGAGGTTGCAGTGAGCCGAGATCATGCCACTGCACTCCAGCCTGGGCAACACAGCAAGTCTCTGTCTCAAAAAAAAAAAAAAAACCAGAAAATTTGTCACTTATTTTAAAAATTAACTATATTTGAAAAGCCCCAGGCTTTTCATATGCTGCATCTTTTGGTGTTGTATATCAAGTATTGTTCTGCTTGTAAAGACAATACAGTTTTCCGTACTTTACAAAAGAAGAAATGGGAGAAAGGGGTTTAAGTAATTTACCCTAGTCACACAGTAAGGAGAAGGCTGGGTACCCAAACTTCTGGCTCGAGTACTCAACCACTTTCTGTGCTTTATTTTCCTTTACGTGTCAGCACCATTCTGCAGAAATCTTCCAAGCAGTTTTTTCACTTAAAAATTAAAACCCTATTTACTGCCACCTCTTGACTCTTTGCCATGTGTTGGACTGTACATTTCCTTCTAATAAAGATAATTGGTCTGTGCCATTTCTTTTTGAATCGGGTCTTGCTCTTTTGCCAGGCTGGAGTGCAGTGGCATGACAGTCATGGCTCACTATAGCCTCAAACTCCTATGCCGAAGCCATCCTCCTGCCTCAGCCTCTCAGGCAGCTGAGACTGCAGGTGTGCACCACCATGCGCAGCTGGGGTGCAATGGTGTAATCTCAGCTAACTGCAACCTCCACCCCCCAGGTTCAAGCATTTCTCCTACCTCAGCCTCCCGAGTAGCTGGGACCACAGACACATGTCCCCAGGCCTGACTAATTTTTTTGTATTTTTAGTAGAGATGGAATTTCACCGTGTTGACCAGGTTGGTCTCGAACTCCTGACCTCAGGTGATCCACTAGCCTCAGCCTCCCAGAGTGCTGGGATTACAGGTGTAAACCATAGCACCTGGCCCACCATACACCATTATCTTTTCATATCCAAATTTCCAAGTGGGTCTGGGCTTAGTTCCCCAAAGTTAGACCAGATGGGTGGTTTTATTAACTCCGCCCATCCTCTAGCAGAATACGCAGAAAAGCTGAAGTAGATTTACATATTTAGGATAATTGACAGAAAAGTAAATACTTCATCTTCCCAATGTGTAGGAAAAATTAAATTGATATTGTTATCTTCTATTCCTATCTGGTATCTCTTCCTACTCGTACCAGAATGCTAGAAGAAAACCTCTAATTTGAAACAAAGTATCTTAATTACTTGGAAGTTTTACATCAGATTTTTAAATTAAAATTCCTATAATTGCCTCAGAAGAATGTTATTGGTTCCTCTTGAGGAATCGGTACCATCTTCAAGGAATGGTGGGGAGCTAGGTTAAGGAGAAAGCCATTGCCATTAGTTTTTTTTTTTTGGAGACGGAGTCTTGCTCTGTCACCCAGGCTGGAATGTAGTGGCATGATCTAGGCTCACTGCAACCTCCACCTCCCGGGTTCAAGCGATTCTCCTGCCTCAGCCTTCTGAGTAGCTGAGACTACAGGTGCATGCCACCACGCCTGGCTAATTTTTTGTATTTTTAGTAGAGATGGGGTTTCATTGTGTTAGCCAGGATGGTCTCAATCTCCTGACCTCATGATCCTCCTGCCTTGGCCTCCCAAAGTGCTGGGATTACAGGTGTGAGCCACTGCGCCTGGTAGTCGTTGTCATTACTTTAAAACCTTTCCCAACCCGTGCCCAGGTATCAATGGCAATGCCCTGATGTCCTCAGTAAATAAATTTGTTAAAGTATTTTCTAAGCTTCTTTGAAAATGGAATATTTTTGTGGTTGCTGCTGGTAAAACTCTTAACCTGACTATTGCTCTAAGGCCTGATTGCCATTTTTATATTCCCATTGTAAGGTGTTAGTATTTGAGCTCTTTTGGTGGTGTTAAAAATGCATAATGAAAGATGGCAGAGAGAGGTACATTATATCCAATTCATGAGTTGTTTGTATTAAAAAGCTTATTTTAATCACTTAACATTGTTGATTTGTCTAATCACTGACAGTAGAGCTGTTGATTAGGAGCCTGACCTTTAGATGGTTGACTTGTGAGTGTATTCAATATGGTGAGATATAGTGTTGATAAGGCTGCACATTTTAGAGGTGTCATTAACAAGGTATAGGAGTAAAATAGGGGTTATAGTATTTCTTACTCAAATTCTGTACGTGCTAGAGCTGGCTGGAGTCTGTGACATGCTCATTGGTGTAAGTTGGTAAGGACTATGCTTTTTGCTCCACAGCTCAGTTGTGGGAAAGCTAGTCTCTTGAGCATTCTTGATCAGAATGGACTGGAATCATTTAACTTTGGTACTTTCCCAGGCTGTTAGTATTATCAAATGAATGGCTTAAAGATATCAGAGGCCGGGCGCAGTGGCTCACGCCTGTAATCCCAGCACTTTGGGAGGCCGAGGCTGGCGGATCACAAGGTCAGGAGATCGAGACCATCCTGGCTAACTCGGTGAAACCCCGTCTCTACTAAAAATACAAAAAATTAGCCGGGCGTGGTGGCGGGCGCCTGTAGTCCCAGCTACTTGGGAGGCTGAGGCAGGAGAATGGCGTGAACCCAGGAGGTGGAGCTTGCAGTGAGCCGAGATCACGCCACTGCACTCCAGCCTGGGCAACAAAGCGAGACTCTGTCTTAAAAAAAAAAAATCTATCAGAAACACTGACTGAGGTCTCCATCTGCTTCTGGCTGAGTGGATGGGAGCTTCTAGCCAGTGAATAAGAGGCATTAGCCAATGTATCTTATTCTGAATGGTCCAGGTTGACTTTTAAAAGAGAAACACGCAGCCTTTTACTTGCTGAAGGTCTGACCCGTAGACTAAGATTACACATTCTTAGTCTAGGTTACACTCGAACTAGACTGCACCCACTGACAATATATTCAGTTCAGGTGTTAACTCACTTGGATTAGCATCTGGCCTGTCCTATCTCTGAATATAGGTTGACACGTGTATTAGAATCTCTGACTAGTCAGAAGATGTTCTTAGTTATATTCTCAATACTGAGGAATTTTTACTTCTAGAAACTGAAGGATCAGAAGAGGATGATAAAGAAAATGATAAGACTGAAGAAATGCCAAACGATTCAGTCCTTGAAAACAAGGTATGTTGTTAGCCACTCAGTACTGTTGTCAGCCTTTCTCTTTTTTTGGGAGACAGGAGCTCACTCTTGTTGCCTAGGCTGGATTGCAGTGGGGTAATCATGATCATGGCTCACTGCAGCCTAGACCTGAGCTTAAGTGATCACCTCAGCCTCTCAAGTGGCTGGGACTACAGGCTTGTGCCAACACGCCCAGCTAATTTGCAGGACTGTAGCTTACCTAGTTTAGGCATGATTTTTTTTTTTTTTGAGATGGAGTCTCGCTCTGTCGCCCAGGCTGGAGTGCAGTGGCACAATCTCGGCTCACTGCAAGTTCCGCCTCCTGGGTTCATGCCATTCTCCTGCCTCAACCTCCCAAATGGTTGGGACTACAGGCGCCTGCCACCATGCCTGGCTAATTTTTTGTATTTTTAGTAGAGACGGGGTTTCACTGTGTCAGCCAGATGGTCTTGATCTCCTGACCTTGTGATCCGCCCACCTCGGCCTCCCAAAGTGCTGGGATTACAGGCGTGAGCCACTGTGCCTGGCCTGTTATTTTTTTAAGAGAGAGAATCTCTGTCTCTGTTTCCCAGGCCGGAGTGCACTGGCACATTCAGGGCTCACAGTATCTTCAGCCTCCTGGGTTCAAGGAATCTGGCCTCATCTTCTCAGATAACTAGGTCTCCAGATGTTTGCCACCATGTCTGGCTAATTTGTTCTCTAATTTTATTTTGTTTAGATGGTGTCTTGCTATGCTGCCCAGGCTGGTTTCAAACCTGGCCTCAAGTGATTCTCCTGCCTCAGCCTCCAAAAGTGTTGGGATTATAGGCATGACCCAATATGCCGAGCCCTCGGCATGATTATTATAGATAACTGTCCCTTGGTTATGGATTAGGGATCCTTTATTCATGCCTAGGATGGGAGGATAAATTTGATTCTAGGGGTCCTGTGTGTTAGTATGTGAGCCAACATTTCACTGTTAAAATACCACTGACATGGCCATGACTTAGGATAGTATGTGGACCCATTCTCTAGATTTTAGGGAGAAAGTCCAAATTTTGAATCGTATATCAACTTTTTTAAAGCTACGCTAAGTTACACATTTAGATTTGTATTCTGAAAAGATGCCTATCCTTTTTTTTTTTTTTTTTTGTTTAGTCTCTTCAAGAAAATGAAGAGGAGGAGATTGGGAACCTAGAGCTTGCCTGGGATATGCTGGATTTAGCAAAGATCATTTTTAAAAGGTAAAACTCTTGGTGCTTCTAGGCTTGGGTTGAGAGCTTGGTGGTTAAATAGAAACCAGTTAGGGTTAGACAGATACTGTTAAGGTTTTTGATCAACTTTCCTTCTTTTAGGCAAGAAACAAAAGAAGCCCAGCTTTATGCTGCCCAGGCACATCTTAAACTCGGAGAAGTTAGTGTTGAATCTGGTAATGCATTTTCCATTTTATACTCTCCTACCCTCTTCAGCTCCCTCGTTCTTCCTCTAATAGATTCTCTAGAACCCAACTTGATCTTTATTTATTTATTTATTTTTTTAATTTTTATTTTTTTTTGAGACGGAGTCTTGCTCTGTCGCCCAGGCTGGAGTGCTGTGGCCGGATCTCAGCTCACTGAAAGCTCTGCCTCCCGGGTTCCCGCCATTCTCCTGCCTCAGCCTCCGGAGTAGCTGGGACTACAGGCGCCCGCCACCTCGCCCGGCTAGTTTTTTGTATTTTTTAGTAGAGACAGGGTTTCACCGTGTTAGCCAGGATGGTCTCGATCTCCTGACCTCGTGATCCGCCCGTCTCGGCCTCCCAAAGTGCTGGGATTACAGGCTTGAGCCACCGCGCCCGGCCCCAACTTGATCTTTAAAAAGACAGGTCTGGGTTCCCTGTAGACCCTGGAACAATGAACAGTCTCTTTGAGTGGCACTCATAGAAAGTCTTTCAGTAGGTTTTTTTCTTCTTTTTGAGATGGGGTTTTGCTCTGTCGCCCAGGCTGGAGTGCAGTGGCATAATCTCTTCTCACTGCAACCTCCGCCTCCCAGGTTCAAGCAATTCTCCTGCCTCAGTCTCCCGAGTAGCTGAGATTACAGGCAGCCACCACCACGCCCAGCTAATTTTTGTATTTTTAGTAGAGATGGGGTTTCACCATATTGGCCAGGCTGGTCTTGAACTCCTGACCTTGTGATCTGCCTGCCTCGACCTCCCAAAGTGCTGGGATTACACGCCCAGCCTCAGTAGGTTTTTAAAAGTCATTTTGACATTCTTTATAGTCATGGGTCCTGGAAATAACTATAAACAAAAATGAAATGCTAAGTATGGACGCATTCCCGTAGGATGGGTCTGAATTCTGGAAGTATTTTATGTTAAATGCTGTCCATTTACTTGCTCTTCTTTTTCTCTTTGTTAGAAAACTATGTGCAAGCTGTGGAGGAGTTCCAGTCCTGCCTAAACCTGCAGGAACAGTACCTAGAAGCCCACGACCGTCTCCTTGCAGAGACCCACTACCAGCTGGGCTTGGCTTATGGGTACAACTCTCAGTATGATGAGGCAGTGGCACAGTTCAGCAAATCTATTGAAGTTATTGAGAAGAGAATGGGTGAGTGAAGACCAGCTGCTTCATGGTGATGTTGGATCCAGCAGTTAAGGGAAAATAACAGTTCTTTTTTGCGCCATTACTAATCATTTTATTCTTTTTAGCTGTACTAAATGAGCATGTGAAGGAGGCTGAAGGATTGTCTGCTGAATACAAGAAAGAAATTGAGGAACTAAAGGAACTGCTACCCGAAATTAGAGAGAAGATAGAAGATGCAAAGGAGTCTCAGCATAGTGGGAATGTAGCTGAACTGGCTCTGAAAGCTACTCTGGTTGGTTCTGTTAACATTTTGATAATAGCATGTTTGGTACCATTTATGTTAATGTTTCATTTGCCAGGAACTTTTCATCATGACTTGGTTTCCAGGGAGTTGGTGGGCTCATCTAATTATTCCTATCGAATAATGCATTGGTTAAGAAGAAATACCCTGGAGCCCCAGACCATCTGGGTTTTAATTCCATACTTAAAATGGCCATGGGCATTTCTCTCCCTCAGTTGACCCATTTGTAAGTTGGGGATAATACAGGTTGAGATTCTTACCTGAATGCTTGAGACCAGAAGTGTTTCGCATTTCAGATGCTTTTGGATTTTGGAATATTTGCATCATACTCAACAGTTGGATACCCTTAATCCAGAATCTGAAATGCTCCAGAGAGCATTTCCTTTGAGTGTCAGTCAGATTAAGGAATGGGCTGCCCAACCTGTAGTACATATGTGTAAAATACACTTCTGACAGTACTGGAAAAATAGACATTTCTTAACAAATGTAAGTTGCTATTTCCATTTCTAAGAACTCATTTGCATAAATTAGTGAGGCATTGAGAGGCATTGACCACAAATTGCCTGGTTCTGTTTTTGGCTGTGTTAGAATGTCCCAGAGCTTTTTACCCTGCAGGTAGGATATGGAAGATTATCAGGTACACTCTGCGACTATGCTCTGGGTGGCCGCTAGACAGGGATAGATGGGCCCGGGTAGAAGATCTTGATACTATATGGAGGCCACTAGCATTTCAGGTCTTAGTTGTTTGGATGGTGATGGGTACCTGTTACAAGGCTGCAGGTGGCCTGGGTTCTATCCTGAAACCAATTTGGGTTTGCCATTTCTTGCAGGTGGAGAGCTCTACTTCAGGTTTCACTCCTAGTGGAGGAGGCTCTTCAGTCTCCATGGTGGGTATTCAGGTGGTTTTTTTGGTCACTTATATTAAGTCTCAGTGTTGGCTTGGTGTGGTGGCTCATGCCTGTAATCCCAGCACTTTGGGAGGCCGAGGCAGGAGGATTGCTTGAGGTTTGGAATTCAACACTAGCCTGGGCAACATAGTGAGACCTTGTCTCAAAAAGACTAAAAAATCATATAAGCCTCAGCATTGATCTCATATAGCTTGTACAATTGCTAATAAAGGCTTATTTTGCCAGATTGCCGGTAGAAAGCCAACAGATGGTGCTTCCTCATCAAACTGTGTGACTGATATTTCCCACCTTGTCAGAAAGAAGGTAAGTCTACATGTGGTGTTTCTTTCCTACCTTTTCCTCAGATTCCATTTTTAATACCTTTCCTATAAACCTCTCCCTATATAGTTGGTGCATATAAGACACTCATTTTCCAAAGGGGGTAAGGATTTGTGAGTGGAGACAGTTTTTGTTGTTGTTGTTGTTGTTTGTTTTGAGACGGAGTCTTGCTCTGTCACCTAGGCTGGAGTGCAGTGGCACCGTTTTGGCTCACTGCAAACTCTGCCTCCCAGGTTCAAGCGATTCTTCTGCCTCAGCCTCCAGAGTAGCTGGGATTACAGGCGCGTGCCACCATGCCTGGGTAATTTTATATTTTTAGTAGAGACGGAGTTTCACCATATTGGTCAGGCTGTTTTCAAACTTCTGACCTCGTGATCTGCCCGCCTCGGCCTCCCAAAATGCTCCCAGCTGTGGAGACAGTTTTTATTTGCACACCTCTTTTTGCAAACACTCCTGGCCTTTTAAGCCCATAGAATTACCATGAAAGCTGCAGAGGAGGATTGGATTAGCAGCTGGCAGGTGGCAGGTTTTCTTTGACAGTAGTCATTCAGCAGCAGGCCTGTTGGTACTTAATTCCTGAGTCTGCCTTTTGCCTACAGTACTGGTGGCTCTTTTATTTTGGTGGATAGGGGAACTCATTTTTTTTGAGATGGAGTCTCGCTCTGTCACCCAGGCTGGAGTGCAGTGGCGTGGTCTCGGCTCACTGCAACCTCTGCCTCCTGGGTTCAAGCGATTGTCCTGTCTCAGCCTCCCAAATAGCTGGGATTACAGGTGTGTGCCACCACACCTGGCTAATTTTTGTATTTTTAGTAGAGACAGGGTTTCACCATATTGGCCAGGCTGGTCTTGAACTGCTGACCTCGTGATCTGCCCGCCTTGGCCTGCCAAAGTGCTGGGATTACAAGCGTGAGCCACTGCCCTCGGCCAGGGAACTCTGAATTCCTGTTGTGTTTCCTGACTCAAACACAGGAATTCAAACCCGTACAGTGATTACCATTCACATCTCACCCCAACCCTGTCTCCTTGTGCTTCCGGTAGAGGGGCCTGAAGTGGTAGGGTGGGACAGATTAATTTATTCTGAGAGTACAATTTGGCATCTGCCCATGGCTAGGGAGAGAGACCCTCAGAGCTATGAATCCTGGTGTTCAGGATCTTTGCACCACGAGGGTTAAGGAAATGTTTTGCAGTTGTGTTTTTAAAAACATTAAGCACATTTGTGAAGCCTTCACAATTATATCTTTAGAGGAAACCAGAGGAAGAGAGTCCCCGGAAAGATGATGCAAAGAAAGCCAAACCAGAGCCGGAGGTGAACGGAGGCAGTGGGGATGCTGTCCCCAGTGGAAATGAAGTTTCGGAAAACATGGAGGAGGAGGTGGGCAGTTAAGCAGGGCTTAGCTTCTTGCCTCATTCGTTGTTCTCAGGACCTGGGGAAATCAGTCCTCCCAAGTGCATGCTCCCCACCTTGAGCCTGTTAACAACTGTTGAGTGCATTCCTCACAGGAAACGGTACTTGTGCAGGAAAACAGTTTGGTTATGGGAGTGTAGGATGACTCACTGACAAAAGGAACCTGTATATTATAGGTCCCTCAATGAACATAGGAGAAGGCACTTGATTGGCAAAACCATTAGGTCACTTCCTTCCATGTAATATGATTATTGGCTCTGTCAACCCATTATCACAGAGCATTCAAGAAATACTGCCCTCTTAATATAGGGAGCAAAGCAGAGTTTGGGTGACTTGTATATGCTTCCTCTCACTGAGGCCTCAGTTACGTAAGACAGAACGGCTTAAATTAGGCTCACTCATGCCCAGGCTCTGTTTGTCTTCCAGGCTGAGAATCGGGCTGAAAGCCGGGCGGCAGTGGAGGCGACAGTGGAGGCTGGAGCTACAGTTGAAAGCACTGCATGTTAAGAGGCGGCACAGCCCCCCTCCCAAGGGAAAGTGTTTTTGTATATAATGTATTTTTTCACTTTTGGAGGATTCTTTTTGTATAACTTCAATAAAGATTGTAAGCAAAGGTTGAGGCTTTGATGGTTTTTTTTCTTAATTATTGGCTGAATCTGCCTTGGAACACTCCTGGTTTTACATAGTAGCCAAAGGTTTTGTTCTGGCCTTCTGTACTGATCTGTGTTCCTGATCCTAATTCTTATCTGTCTAATGTGGAGGTGATCAAGTGTGGCTGTAGGCCTTTGTTTTCCAATGGTGCTATATTCTGTTTTCAAATACTTCACTGAATCCAGCTGTCTTGCAAAACCTTTAGTGGTGCTGTCCCTGGATGGGGCTACAAAAACAAGACTTGGTGAAGATCTTGCTCTTCGGTGCTGAAAATGGATTATGGACTTCGGCTGTGAGCCAGGCCTAGAATGGTACTTGTCCTATATCAACCTAGTCTTCAACTGGGGCTATAATCCTGTCCTGGAAAAAGAACTCTGAAGAAAACCTGGGTCAGGGGAATGATTCCTAAGGAAAACGGTCTGCATCTGAGCTCTGGTTTGAAAGTAGCCACGGGACTGATGGTGGACACTCCAGATGTGGTTGGAAGCATATGTGGGGAGGCTGGCTGGTTGAGTTTTGTTATTTTCTGTATAGAAAGGGTTGAGATACATCAACACTTGGAATTGTCACCCATCAACTGAATTGACTTCTCAAATAAAGATGCTAAAAATCTCCTTGTTTGGAATTATGTTTAAAGATCTTACAGTGGGATCTTAGGCTGTGTATTTTTGAGATGGAATCTCGCTCTTGTCGCCCAGGCTGGAGTGCAATGATGCGATCTCGGCTCACTGTAACCTCTGCCTCCTGGGTTCAAGAGATTCTCCTGCCTCAGGAGGCTCCCAAGTAGCCAGCACTACAGGCGTGTGGCACCACACCTGGCTAATCTTTGTATTTTTGGTGGAGACAAGGTTTCACCATGTTGGCCAGGCTGGACTCGAACTCCTGACCTAAAGTGATCTGCCCACTTCGGCCTCCCGAAGTGTTGGGATTACAGGCGTGAGCCACCTCACCTGACTGCCTGGAGCATTTCTGTGTGTGATAGAGGGTTTCAAAGGCAGGAATGAGCCCAGCAGTCCAAGGATGCTGGTGGTGAGGGCACTAGTATTAATGTTATACCCGTTGGGCTCTCACTGGTATCTAGAGTTCAGGGCTCACTTGAGACTGAGCTGCTTCTGACCTGACCCTTAGTTTAAGTATCAGGATCTGAATTCCAAACAACGCCTGCCCTGCATCACCACTAAAATTTAGTAGTCGTGACATCCATAGGGCTGCTTTGTTGCACTGGAGGCAGAGGGAGCTATGGCTGACCCCTAAATTCAAGCCCATTTTTCAGACTAAGTTTTTCTGGGCTGGTCACAATAACTCATGGTTGCAGGATCTCTGGCTTATCCTGGGTGTGGAGTTTCTTCCTGATGATGCCCTTGCAGTGTACCAGGTCCTGAGACTTTTCCCCCCTTTCTTGGTCAGGACAGTCATGATGTAGTTTAATCCCAGGCACTTGACCTCCTCTGGTTGGCACTGGGGTCTAGGGCTAGGCACAGTATCTAGGCTAGGATCTCACATGTAACCTCTGGGTAGGGGAACAGCCTTGGGCTGGGGACCTATCCCGGAATCGAAGTACATAAGGCCTCAGGAGCTTCCTGTTTGTTGGTACCTTGACAACCTGAAAGGTTTCCTGGCAGAAATACTGAGGAAACAGATTTAAGTTTGGCAATAAAACTGGCTTTACTAAAAAATCCAGTGGAAACTAGTGGGAATTTAAAGGTCCTTTAGTTGGAATTAAAGAATGCCCCCTAGTCACCTTTCGGAGAACTTTGTAAGTGCCAGACAATATCATAAATACCTGACAAACTCATTTAATCCTTAGCCTGTTTTTAAAAAAAAAAAAAGAGGTACAGAAAAGTTAAGGACTTATGGGAGGTGGTAAAACTGTGGTTGGAGCTCGTATTCTGTACTCAACTGCTAGTTGCTTCTAGACCCAATGTCAGAACATGGAGTAGTAAAAGCTGTAGGTCTGGAAATAGGCCCCAGTCCTGTGCATGTTCAGATGCTCATCCCCACATTCACTTGGGTTCAGAAACTCACTGGGGGCAAGTCAGAACTGTGGTGAGGGCCCAAACCCTCATCTCTATCCTTGACTCCACTGAGGGGCTCTTCTGTACGAGGTGGGGGATCAGCAAAGCCAGATGTGGGGGTGAGGAAGTTGGCTTCCGGTGAAGATGTGCTTGACACCTGTGGAACAGTGAGAAGGCAGGTTTTGAGCAAAAATGTAAAGGTTAAGCACACAGATTGTGGAGTTAGGCTTCCTTAGAGTCTCAACTTACTGTGAACCAAGTTAACCTGGTCCTGCTTTGATTTCCTTATCTGTTACAGAGTAGGACTTCATAGAGATGTGAGGATCAAACAGAAAAGCATTGGTAATGACTGGCATACAGTGGTCAATAAAGTCTGGCTATTAGCCACACTGGTATGGGTAGCTGTGGTGTCCCTAGCTGCAGCTGGGCCCTCACCGGAGGTGGGTACTGGTACTCATGGGCACTTGCTGGATTGATCTCTGCCAGTGTCTGGACAGCTGCATCTCTTGCATTCACCAGCCGCAGAAAGAGCTCAGCCTGACCTGCCTGAGGAGAGATGAAATGGTATTGCACTTGTACCTTGCTGTATGCCCAATCCCCACCCACCACACTCACCTGAGGAATCCCATTCAGCTGCCTGAGGCTAAGGCTGGGGTCCAGAGGAAGGGCCCGAAGTGGGAGGCGCCAGCGGCCGCTTAGCACCCGCTGATCTTGGTCAAATAGCCCAAGTGAGACCCAAGCCTTTGGCTGTGGTGCCCTAGCCCATGCCAGGCCCTGCCAGACCTGCAGCTCACAGACCAAAGATACTGATGGTGAGGGTGGCAGTCTGTAGAATAACCAAAAAGCAGTGTCGGAAGCCAGAGCTGCAGTCCCTTCCTAGGACTTAGCCCTTTAGAGCCAGTGGCCTCTGTATACAGATGAGAAAACTTAGCAGAATGATGGATAAGCCTTAATTGTGGCAGAGTACCAGAGTCATGATCCCCACCTACTGACCTGGGCACAGGCTGCCTGCTGGCAAGGATAGCACAGTTGCCCATGGGCCCGGGAGCAGGAGGTGGGGGCAGGCAAATGGCTGGGGGCAATGCTGTGGTCCCTCCTGTATCCTGTCCATCGCGTGCCAAGCCAGTCCTTAGTTGCACCCAAATCCAGGAAGCCTCAAGGCCCCGCAGGAAATCATAGAAAATGACCAGGCCAGCCCTGGGGAACACAAGTCTTAGCACAGAAACACCCAACTCCTTTCAACCTCTCTCCTCTCAGGCAGGTTCCTAACCCTATCTGGCCCTAGTGGGCTCCCTTAACCAGCAGTGCTGGCCAAGTCACAGAGGATGTGAAAAGTGGCATGGGCCTCACCCAGGATCGTAGGGTGCAGGGCCCAGCACGTCCGATGTGGGTAGGAGGAAGTGTGGGTCCAGGCCCAGGTTTCTGGTCATTGTTCCAGGAAGCTGTGGCTGTGGGGAAGATAGTTGACTCCTCCAGAAGGCCTTTTAGCTGCCCAAGTTCCCCCAACTGCTCAGAGCAGAGCTGCCCGCAACCTATTCCCCCCTCCACCCAGTGTCTTCACAGCCTTTCCCCCACCCAGGAACCGAACCTCCGTGAAGCCTGGAAGTGGTGGCAGTGGTGGTGCCACTGGCGGTGAAAGGAGTGGGGGATCTCTCCTCCCCTTCGGTTGTAGGCTGGCACCCCACAGGAGTCGCAGATCCCGGGGCCCTAGGAGCAGAAGAAGAGTTAGGGTGCCCCTAAGTTGGACAAAGCAGGTAATTAGCTGAGATACCCACAAATGGGTTGGCGGAGCCCTGAGGATACAGGGACACACACGTGCAGACTAGGGGAGTCATAAACACGGGACTTGTTCCCCATGCACTGGCTGCCCGAGCCGGGCCTGCTGGGGAGAGGTGGGATGGGATAGGGTTGGGGTGCTCACTGACCCAAGGCTGCCTGACTCCGCTGCATTTGCAAAGCCAAGATTTCTGCCTCCAGGCGCCGGTTTTCAGCCTCCACTACTGGAAGCTCCCCTGAGGTGGCACCTGCCCTTCCTGCAATGAACAAGTGTGACCTGTCACCTTTGACCTCTGGTGACTGGCCGGGTCCAGCTGCAAGCAGCTCTCCAGCGCTAAGGCTCTTCGGATAAGGCTGGACTTGTCAGCTCACATCCTATCCACAGCCACAGACCCTCCCTCGAGTTCTTTTCTCCTCCCAGGACTGACCACCGCTGCCGAGAGGCCCTCCTGTTCACCTCTGCGGGTCTGCGACCGCTGCAGCTCCAGTGCAGACGCCTCCACCTGCAACTGCCATATCTGGCCCAGCACACCGGGGTCCCGGCCTCCGTCTCGAATGTAGGCCTCCCGCAGGGCCCTAGGCAATGGGGAACAGGAAGGCCATCTTTCCAGAACTGCTCAGCGCTTCGTCCCATGCCCATCTCCAGACCCCGGCCCTCACCCGATTTCGGCAGCCAGAGTTCCTGGGTTGGCCTTTAGCACTGGAGAATAGAGTTTTGCCTCTCGACCGGAGCTCAGCGGGTTCCTGGGGTGGCAGGCGACACGCAGGGAGACGGTAATGCATCAGGGGTCCGGGGCTCCAGCCAGCCCGCCGGCCCCTCCCACCCCGGAGCCGCATGTTCCGGGGTTCCGCTTCGTCGGGGTCTCACCCTGGCTCCGCCTGCAGCTCCTGAATGCGGGCTCCCAACACCTCTAGAGCTCCCCGCGTCCTACCGGCCTCAGTTCGTAGTTCTCGAATCTCCTGCTCCAGGCCGAAGAGGCGGGATATCCCGCCCCGCGTACAGGCCACACCTTGGAGGCGCCGGCTCAGTTCTGAGGGAATGCGGGCCGAGTCAGAACCGGCGCGAGCAAGCTTAAGCCAAAGGGTAAGGGCAGAGGAGGTCCTTGGTCCCCGCCCCCCATCTCCTTCACCCTGGCCGCGTTGCTGCAGGGCCCAGCTCTGCGCTTCCGTCTCCGCCACGCGCCTCGCGCGAGTCCTGAGCAGCGCTCGCAGCCGCTCGCTGGGGCTTCCCACCGCCTCGGACATGGGACTCTGAGGGCGCGCCTCGGAACGTGTCCAGGACCCCGCGAGCACCCTGGGGACCTCTGTTATCCAGGGCCGCATTTCCTGTAGGGATAGCCGCAGCCATTGCACCTGGAGGTAACAGCGATCCGCGATCTCTGTGTGGGCAGAATCTGTCCCAAGTATGATCTACAGGTTTGGGGAAGACGGTCAACGTTTTGAGCCCTGGGGAAAGGTAGGCAGCTGTACCTCCTCTGTTAACCTCTTTAGAGCACATTTACTGGCCTGCTGGTCTGGGAGGCCCTGGAGATCTTGTGGCACAACCTGGGGACAGGGTGTAGGAGGATGAGGAATTATAAAGGTCCTGCTCCTTTGAATCCCCACCCATGGCCATGGAGGCCCTTACCGCGGCCCCTTGGGGTTCAGTGGCAACTGAGGCCTGTGCTCCAAATGTCTTCTCTTGGGTCGGGTGGCCAATGCAGAAGCGCTGTGTGTGGGTGGCTAACAGAGCTGAGGAGCGGAAAACCATGTCACAGGTCCCACAGGGCAGGAGCGCTGGCTCCCCAGAATGGGAGTCCATGGGATGGGACCTGTTTCCTGAAACAAGTCAAGACCTGCAGAAGGGATCAAGGGCAGGGGAAAGGCAGAGGAGGATGAAAGAGACAGAAAGCCAGAGGCCGAGAGGAAAGGCCAGGTCTGTTAGGTCTGCCAGATCTTCAAGTTTGTTTGGTGAGAGCCTTAGCTCCCTGGACAGCAACCACAAGGCTGGGCAGGTCAGGAGAATGGGTGGGGACACCTTGGCCATTTGGGAGGAGTCACTGGCTTGAAAAAGTGTTACAAAGTCTGAACGTGGGCAAGTCTCTTAACTGTAGCTTGGTTTCCCTATTAATAGAGGAAAAAACAGTTGCCTCCTAGAGTAGCTGGGCCCTTATCACTCCATCATTGGTCATTTAATAGCCTCTAAAAGGCAGGCATCATCTTTTTCATTGCTGTACTCCTAAGTGGATATAAGTAACAGTTTGTACCATTCTGCAATCCAGAGAACTACATGGTAAAGGAGGCACACTGACCTTTCCAGCATTCTGCCTGGAAACCACATCACACCAGAGATAGCAGTCTTTCCCTAACTCGCATTCCCTGATTCGTTTTTCAGCTGTAGACGGAGATAATCAGCACAGCCCAAGAAGCTGTGGGTGAACACAATGAATCTATCAGATGAGGGAGTCAAGTCCACAAAGAAACCCCTTCTCTCCCAAGATTGGCCAGAAGCCAGAAAGGCCCTGAACTGTTGGTGAAATTCTTCACTCCACTCCCACTCCCAAAATATATGCAGGAGCTCTGAGGTGACCACATATTTCTTAAGAAACCCCCTTTATTTATTTATTTATTTATTTTTGAGACGGAGTCTTGCTCTGTCACCCAGGCTGGAGTGCAGTGCAGTGCTCACTGCAAGCTCCGCCTCCTGGGTTGACACCATTCTCCCGCTTCAGCCTCCCCAGTAGCTGAGACTACAGGCGTCCGCCACCAAGCCTGGCTCATTTTTTTCTATTTTTTAGTAGAGAGGGGGTTTCACCATGTTAGTCCAGGATGGTCTCCATCTCCTGACCTCGTGATCCACCGCGCCTGGCCAAGAAACCCCTTTTCTTAACAAGACAGGGACTTAAGACATTTCCCAACACAGTACCTAAAGCCGAGGTATGGCCCACCAGCAGCAAGTGACAAAGTGTTCAAGGTTATGTCATCTCAGTTCAGCTTCATTCCAACTGACACCAAGAGCACATTTTTAGAAATATGTTCTCAGAAAACAAGTAAATGGCAAAGCCCAAATCGAAACCTACTTTTCAACAGCTAAGTTTGTCCCGATTTTCAGTGGTTAGACTTTTGACTGTTTGACTTTATAATGGTGCAACAGCGATAGGCATTTGGTAGAAATACTACTACCAATCCCCCCAACCCCCCTCAAGAGACAGGGTCTCACTCTGTCATCCAGGCTGGATTGCAGTGGTGCCATCATGGCTCACTGTAGCCCTGACCTCTCTTGGAATCAAGCAATCCTCCTGCCTTAGCCTCCCAAGAAGCTGGGACAACAAGCGTGTGCTACCAGGTGGACCTGGCTATTTTGTTTCTGTTTTTGAGATAGTCTTGCTCTGTTGCCCAGGCTGGAGTGCAATGGTGCGGTACAGGCTCACTGCAACCTCTGCCTCCTGGGTTTAAGCAATTCTCCTGCCTCAGTCTCCTAAATAGTTGGGATTACAGGCGCCTGCCGCCACGCCTGGCTAATTTTTTTGTATTTTTAGTAGAGATGGGGTTTCGCCATGTTGGCCAGGCTGGTCTTGAACTTCTGACCTCAGGCGATCCACCCACTTCAGCCTCCCAAAGTGATGGGATAACAGGCGTGAGCCACCATGCCCTGCCGGACCTGGCTATTTTAATGTTTTTGTTTTTTGTAGACAGGTCACTGTGTTGCCCAGGCTGGTCTTGCACTCCTGGCCTTTTCTTAGATCACTGTCTATTCTCTCCCCTATGGGGCTGGGCACTCCTTGCATCCTCAGAGCCTTGCACAATGCCGGGGACATACAGCAGGGGCTTAGAAAGTATTTGTTGAATGGGCCGGCGCAGTGGCTCACGCCTGTAATCCCAGCACTTTGGGAGGCCAAGGCGGGCGGATCACGAGGTCAGGAGATCGAGACCATCCTGGCTAACAAGGTGAAACCCCATCTCTACTAAAAACACAAAAAATTAGCTGGGTGTGGTAGCGGGCATCTGTAGTCCCAGCTACTTGGGAGGCTGAGGCAGGGGAATGGCAGGAACCCGGGAGGCGGAGCTTGCAGTGAGTCGAGATGGCGCCACTGCACTCCAGCCTGGGCGACACAGAGAGATTCCATCTCAAAAATAAAAATAAAAAAGAAAGTATTTGTTGAATGAAAAAACCTGCTTCCTTCACTAGCCATCCGGCTAGCATCGTCCAACTCTCCCCCAACCCCTGCTCTAAGTTCTTATTTAGTAGGAAAACAGAATAGACTTCCCTTAAAATATGTATACTGGTAAATACATGGGCACTAAAAAACAGTTTCAGGAAAAAAAAAAAAAAACTTGGTTTCTGACTTTATTAGTGGTATTTTATTGCACAGGTTTTTCTGCATCAAAAAAGTATCTCCTAAAAAGAGAACAGTTGTGTCTGAATTCACATTTCCCCCCAACTTCTAAAAATATTTCCCCTAAAAAAGAATCCACTCATTTAATTTTAAAGAAAATATACTTCTTACACAAGACAATCCAAACTGATGCAAAATATTTATTCCAAGTTAGTTATTTTATGCAGTAGTTTCCCCCTCGAGACTTGTGATAACCACATCTTTTAAATCTGTAAATAATGTTATCAAAATAATCTTAATCTTTGAAATCTCACAAAAATTTATATTTTACAATCCACCCTGAATATCAAGGCTGCAAGATAACACAACATTTCCTATATCCAAATATTTTACAGCTGTACCCAAAAAGGAAAAAGAAAAAAAACAAAACAAAACAAAAAAAAACAACCAAAAAAACCATGTATGCTTGGTTAAGGGCTAAAGTTACCCGAGCAGCCAAAAATAAAATAAAATATCCAAATTATTAGCATTAATTTAATACAATTATAACTTCAATAGTCACTTTGTCATTGACAATGATTGCTTGAGCACAGGGGTGAGTGCCCTAAGGGCTGGTAGTAGAAGCTGTTGCTGCAGACCGGTGTCTCCTCTTCCCTGCACTGCCAGCTCCTACCTGTGCATCACCCCATATATACTGGGGGTGTGTGTGTGTGTGTTTAAAAAATCTGTCCCACCACACAAACTTCTCTCTATTAAGCAGATAACAGGGAAGAACAACAACAAAAGCGAAACAAGCCAATCGCTCTCTCTTTGGGATACGATTATTTCCCTTGTGAATGAAGTATTCAACAACATAAGAAAAGGAAAAGAACGATTTCTTTTGTATACTCCCTAAACACACAGAGTTTACTGGGTCAGATTTAACTGTGAGCATTTATATGCCTACTTCCAGGCATCGTCATCTGATGTTTCACTGCTACTGGTTTCGGTGTCTGAGTCCTCAAACTCTGCTCTGCAAGTGCTTCTCCAAGGGGAGAACAGGCTGGAACTGCGGCTCTGCAAGAAGCCATTCTTTCCAAAGCCATTTCTTCTCAGCTATGGTTAGCATGGGAGAGAAAGAAAAAAGAAAAAGTTGTCAATGACTGCACTGACTCATGAGCCCTGGGAAAGGCCAGGCCTCAATTCAATTCTAGGTAGAATGTGGGATAGGGGGTGCTTCTAAGAGACCCTCTGAGATCTGTTATAGCAGTGTTTTTCAAATTTTAATGTACGAGTCATCTATGCATCTTTCTTTTTTTTTTTTTTTTTTTTTTTTTGTGGCGGAGTCTCGCTCTGTCGCCCAGGCTGGAGTGCAGTGGCCAGATCTCAGCTCACTGCAAGCTCCGCCTCCTGGGTTTACGCCATTCTCCTGCCTCAGCCTCCCGAGTAGCTGGGACTACAGGCGCCCGCCACCTCGCCCGGCTAGTTTTTTGTATTTTTTTAGTAGAGACGGGGTTTCACCGTGTTAGCCAGGATGGTCTTGATCTCCTGACCTTGTGATCCGCCCGTCTCGGCCTCCCAAAGTGCTGGGATTACAGGCTTGAGCCACCGCGCCCGGCCATCTGTGCATCTTTCAAAAATGCAGATTCAGATTCAGTATGTCTGGGATGCAGCTTGAAAGTCCTTTTTCTTTCTTTTTTTTTTTTTTGGAGACGGAGTCTCGCTCTGTCGCCCGGGCTGGAGTGCAATGGCACGATCTTGGCTCACTGCATCCTCTGCCTCCCGGGTTCAAGTGATTCTTCTGCCTCAGCCTCCCAAGTAGCTGGGATTACAGGCGTACGCCACCAAGCCTGGTTAAATTTTTGTATTTTTAGTAGAGATGAGGTTTCACCATATTGGCCAGGCTGGTCTCGAGCTCCTGACCTCGTGATCTGCCTGCCTCAGCCTCCCAATGTGCTGAGATTACAGGCGAGAGCCACTGCGCCCAGCCATAAGTCCTTATTTCTAACAGAGTTCAGAGTGGCAAGGTCTCATACCAGCTTGTGCCATGCCCCTTTTAAGAACTTGGCCAATTGTACTTTGTGCTGTAAATATATGCCACCAGAAGTTCAAGGATTTTTATAGAAACCCCATTTGTCTTGTTCACCCTAGGATCTAGCAGTGTTTTATTCAGAGAAAGAATCCAAGCAACTGCTGGATAAACTGACACAAGCTATTTAGCTTCTTAGCTCTGGCCAGAGGACCAGGAAACTACAGTGCAGAACAGGAAGCAAAGGAAGGTGAACCTGCTTCCTTAAAGACCAAGAGCTCAGACCATAACTCTGGAACACAGCCTTGTGGTTCTGATAAGGAGTTAGAGCTGTGAGGATGAAAGAGTATACTATTTTCTGGAATCTGCTAATAACTGACACTTGGTTTTTGTATCCAATACTGGGGATCCTTATTTCCCAGGCAGATTTAGGAGCCCCGCTACATTTCTACTAAGGTAATTTTCCCACCCCTCCCAGATCTTTCTCTCACATTAAACTAGGGCTCCCTCAGGGCAAGGACTGTCTGGACTCCTTATTCTCCTGGTTACTAACTGGTCTCTAGGAAGAAGGTTTACAACATACCTGCTCTGTCTTCATGTGGAACTCTTTGAGCTCATCCTCTGTGAGGGGAAGGCAATTCTCATCGTTTTCAGGATATTCTTGCCATCCCATTGCTTTCAATAACCTGGTGGATGCAGAAGGACAGGTAAAGAGAATATGACATCATTAAGCCTAAGTGAACAGCCCATCTCTTTTCACAGAAAACTTTTCTACCCAGGGACAATGGATGTTAAAGAAATTCTGTTTTCCTCCCTGTGGGACAAGCTTTAATTGTGGCTACTTGGGTGCCTGTAAATAAATGGAGGCTCTTCACAGTTGAGAGAGGAAGAGCTACAGAAGAGACAGTAGAAGCAAAACCAAGGCAGTGTAAGGAAGAAAGAGAGCACTTGCAAAACTGGCTTTTTTTGGTGGGGGGAAGGAGCCTCACTCTGTCACCCAGGCTAGAGTGCAGGGTGCAATCTCAGCTCATTGCAACCTCCACCTCCCGGATTCGAGCCATTCTCCTGTCCCAGCCTCCCTAGTAGCTGGGATTACAGGCACACACTACAATGCCCAGCTAATTTTTGTATTTTTAGTAGAGACAGGGTTTCGCCATGTTGGCCAGGCTGGTCTCGAACTCTTAACCTCAAGTGATCTACCCACATTGGCCTCCCAAAGTGCTGGGATTACAGGCGTGAGCCACTGTGCCCGGCCTGAAGTTAAAAATATTAAAGTATTGGAGAGTAGATTGTGGAAGAGATGGCTGGGTTTGTGACAGAATGTTTGATGGGCAACAGGCCAACCTGGGGCATACAAAGAGAACAAGTTATGATTGGGTCACTTCTCTCTGTATGTGGGACTCTATCTGAGATATCTTCTCCAGTATGTTCAAGGTCCTTAAGGGTCAGACACTGCATGCCCTGTGATGTCCTCCTCACTTACCTGTGCTCTGCTTCTAGAGAGTGTGAGAGAACCTCCCCTTCTTCCACTACAGGGAGGGCAAGACCATTCTGATGACAGCCGTCCTCCTCATTTTCCTTTGGTTCAGGTGTGCTGTTGTCCTCCAACTGCAATGAGGAAAAGGAAGGAAGGACACACTTGGTTTAAGGTTCCTTTGTGGTAATATAAGCAACCTACAAAATCAAGGATTCACAACCCAGGAAAGTGTTTTCCAAAAGACAGCCTCAGCCCATAGATTTTTTCCCCATTTACAAATGAGGACCTGGTGTATCAACAAGTCAATTTATAAACTGATTCTAAAGTTTTAATGAAAAGGCAAAAGATCCAGAACAGCCAACACAATACTGAAGAATAAAACCAGAGTACTGATATTACCTGACATCAAGACTTACCACAAAAGCTAGAGTAATTAAAACACTATGGTAAAAGTGCTCGTAAGAGGTGTAGGGGGGAAAGTGTGGTACTGGCAGAAGATGACAGAAATAGTCCAATGGGACAGAACAGAGAGCCCACAGACAGACAACTGATCTTTGACAAAGGAAATACAATGGAGAAAAGATAGTCTTTTCAACATATGGTGAGGGGAACAATTGGACACCCACATTTAAAAAAAAAAAAAATCTAAACAAAGACCTTACAGCCTTCACAAAAATAAACTCAAAATGGGTCACAGACCTAAATGTAAAACACAAAACTACAAAACTCCTATAAGGACAACATAAGTGAAAACTCAGATGACCTTGGGTATCACATTTATTTATTTATTTATTTATTTATTTATTTACTTACTTACTTACTTACTTACCTATTTTTTGGAGATCAAGTCTCACTCTGGTGCTTACTTACTTACTTATTTTTTGGAGATCAAGTCTCACTCTGTTGCCCAGGCTGGAGTGGCACGATCTCGGATCACTGCAACCTCCGCCTCTCGTGTTCAAGTGATTCTCATGCCTCAGCCTCCCATGTAGCTGTGACTACAGGTGCATGCCACCATGCCCGGCTCATTTTTGTGTTTTTAGTAGGAAAGGGGTTTCGGCAGGTTGGCCAGGCTGGTCTCGAACTCCTGACCTCAGGTGATCCGCCCACCTCAGCCAACCAACATGTTGGGATTATAGGTTTGAGCCACCATGCCTGGCCTACAATTAATTAGGCTGGATTTCATTAAAATAAAAAAATCTCTGCTTTGCAAAAGACGCTGTCAAGACAATTAAAAGACAGTGTAGTTGCTCACACCTGTAATCCTAGCACTTTCGGAGGCCAAAGGTGGGAGGACTGCTTGAGTCTAGGAGTTTAACACCAGCCTGAGCAACATAGCAAGAAGCTATCTCTGTAACAAATAAAATATTAGCCAGGCATGGTGGCACAAGCCTGTAGTCCCAGCTACTTGGGAGATTGAGGCTGGGGGATCGCTCGAGGAGGCGAGGTAGAGGCTGCAGTGAGCTGTGATCATTAATGCCACTGCATTCAGCCTGGGCGACAGTGTGAGACACTGTCTCAAAAACAAATATGGCCAGCTGGGCATGGCAACTCATGCCTGTAATCCCAGCATTTTGGGAGGCGGAGGTGGGTGGATCACCTGAGCTCTGGAATCCGAGACCAGCCTGACCAACATGGTGAAACCTTGTCTCTACTACAACCAAAAACATTCCAGAAAATAGTTTTCTATTCCAGAAACATTCATCCTCACAGCTCTAACTCCTTATCAGAACCACAAGGCTGTGTTTCAGAGTTATGGTCTGAGCTCTTGGTCTTTAAGGGAGCAGGTTCGCCTTCCTCTGCTTCCTGTTCTGCACTGTAGTTTCCTGGTCCTCTGGCCAGAGCTAAGAAGTTAAATAACTTGTGTCATGTGGTGGCGCATGCCTATAATCTCAGCTACTTGGGAGGCTGAAGTAGAACTGCTTGAACCTGGAAGGCGGTGGCTGCAGTAAGCCAAGATTGCTCCACTGCACTCCAGCCTGGGCAAGAGTGAAACTCCATCTCAAAAAATAAAATAATACAAATAAATAAATAAATACATATGGCCACGTGTGGTGGCTTATGCCTTTAATCCTAGCATTTTGGGAGGCTGAGACAGGCAGAACACTTGAGGCCAGGAGTTCAAGACCAGCCTGGCCAAAATGATGAAACACCATCTCTACTAAGAATACAAAAATTAGCTGGGCATGGTGGCGGATGCCTGTAATCCCAGCTACTTGGGAGGCTGAGGCAGCAGAATCGCTTGAACCCGGGAGGTGGAGGTTGCAATGAGTCCAGATCGCGCCACTGCACTCCAGTCTGGGTGATAAGAGCGAGACTCTCTCTAAATAAATAAATAAGAAAGAATGAAGAGTCAAATCATAGACTTAGAGAAACTGTAGTCAAAGACACATCTAATAAAGGACTATGAACTAAGATATAAAAAGAACTCTAAGAACTCTTAAAACTTAGCAATAAGAAAACAGACAACCTCATTTAAAAATGGGTGAGAGACCTGAACAAACACATCACCAAAGAAGATACAGATGGATGCTCCACATCGTATGTCATCATGGAAGTGCAAATTAGAACTACACAGCTATCAGAAGGGCCAAAATCCAGAACACTGATAGTATCGAATACTGGTGAGGATGTGTAGCAACAGGAATTCTCATTTACTGTTGGTGGGAATGCAAAATGGCACAACCACTTTGGAAGACAGTTTGGTGGTTTCCTAACAAACTAAACAAGCTCTTACCATATGATCCAGCAATTGCGCTCCTTGGTATTTACCCAAAGGAGTTGAACTTATGCCAACACAGAAACCTGCACATGGATGTTTACTGCAGTTTTATTTATAGTTGCCAACACTTGGAAGCAACCAAGATGTACTTCAATAGGTGAGTGATTACTAAAATAAACCCGAATTTAAAATTTTTGCTGAAAAATGGATTAAACTCACTTTACTATGTGGTCTAGAAGGCAGTTACACCTACAGACATTATCTCTGTACATTTAAAAATCTTGCCACATCTTTATCCTTTAAGAAGAACTCACATAGGTATCAAAGGACAATTCCTAGGCTACCCCAGAAAAAGCCGATGCTCTTACATCTTCCAGCTTGTCACAGTCTCTGTTCTCTGAGAAGTCTCCATTCCGGTCATCCTTCAGAGTTTTCAGGAACTCACTCTTCCTGTCGGTGGTTCGGCGGGTCAACTTGGTCAGACGAGAGGAGCTGATCTCAATTGGAGGGGTGGTGCTGGAGGGACTCTGGGCAAATACCACAAATAGGTTTCTCCTGACAGCAAAGAGCAAGAACTGGGGTTCTCTTCTACTTAGCACGAACTTCACGAATCTGGTAGCCTATTTATCACTCTGTCTTAAACCAAACAATTCTTTTATTTAAGCAGACTTCAGTTTTGCAGGATTTATACAGTTAAGAGTAGCTGGCTTACATGGCACCTCTTTGATCTTTCTACAGACACCAGCAGAATGCCAGTCTAACATAGGATGCCCCTGGTCCACCACAGGGCACCCCATTTAGCCACTGCCACTGCCCACTTTTGGATGCTAACAGAAAACATCAATAAATAAAGTATTCTCAGCTAAATATAGCTACAAAACAAAGTGTCACAGCTATACATATTACACTTGTTATCTAAGTGAACAGGAAACGGCAATTTCAGAAAAAGACTCCTGCTTTATCCTCACTCACCTCTTTGGGAGAACTCAGAGCTGCACCACTAGCCAGTACCACTGGTTTGGTAACAGAGATTGGACTGGTAAAAGCGGACTCCCGGCTAGAGGAAAGGGATCCTGACTTGTGCTCCATCCTGTTAGCTTTCCATGCATTAGGCTACACAGGATGAAAGAACAAATCAGTCAGAACAAGCACACAAACAGAATCTCAGCTTATAAAATCATAAAGCAAAGAGTGAAATGTTGCATGAGAACAAGTTTCCAGGGCTTAACTGTCTTAACATGTTTGGGAAGTGTGCAACCTCTTTCGGAGGTGAGGCACTTCAAGGAAAATGGTAGATGGGATACAGAAGAACCATGGAATATTAATAGTGGCTTCCCAAAAAGAGGGCTCTAGTTCAGTGAGTTTGGGAGGTGCTAGGGTGAAAAAAGTTCAACAAGCTTTTTACTGGCAATTTCTCAAAGCACTTAACTGCACATAAGAATGTGAGAAGCAGTTGGCCAGGCACAGTGGCTCATGCCTGTAATCCTAGCACTTTGGGAGGTGGAGGAGGGCAGACCACAAGGGCAAGAGATCAAGACCATCCTACCTCACACGGTGAAACCCTGTCTCTACTAAAAATACAAAAAATTAGCTGGGCGTGGTGGCGGGTGCCTGTAGTCCCAGCTACTTGGGAGGCTGAAGCAGGAGAATGGTGTGAACCCGGGAGGCAGAGCTTGCAGTGAGCCAAGATCGTGCCACTTTACTCCAGCCTGGGCGACAGAGCAAGACTCGGTTAAAAAAAAAAAAAAAAAAAAAAATTGAGAGGCAGTTACGTAGCCTTTTCCAAATGTATTGAATCCCAAAACTTTTTTTAGTAGTGTTTGTTAACTTTGGATGTAATCCTGATAGCCCACAAAGTGTCACAAAACTGCAGCTTTCCAGGAACTCTGATGGCAATAGGCTAGTTCCAGGCCAGGGTGGCTATTGTAAATGGTTGAACAATCCTGATTTATTTGGTCTGGAGGCCCATCTACTCAACTCTGCAGGGTCTGGGCCCATTCTGTCACTCTGGCCATAACCCCAACTACGATGGATAGCTGGAATACTGAGTTACCACACTGTCTGAGGAGACCAAGGAAGATGTGGCAAGCCAAAGGAGTGGTACTGAAGCAAATGAAAACCTTCCAACTTACTTCCAGAATGAAACACTTAGAACTGAGGACCTCCAGGACAAAGAGGGGGCCTGAGTGAAATGGATTCCTTTCCTGGTTGCTTTCTTGATTGATGGGTATTAAAAGAAGACACAATAATAGCTTTAGGAATGGAATTAACTTTACTATCTACCACGTACCAGGTGATGGTCACACAGTTTTATTTAATTCTTAAACCAATCAGGAATAATAATTGTTATGCTGACTTTTAATAGAGAATGACACTGACGATAAGAAAGGTACACAATTTGTTCAAGGTTATTCAGCTAGTAAATGAAACTGCCTTTCCACTATCCCAAAATGCCTCCAAAAAGAACAAGCAAGCAGATAAGAGAAACAATGATCCAACCAGAATGAAGATTAATTTTTTTCTTGCATTGATGAAAATCTAAAGATAGTTGCTTGTGTCAGGTTAACTCTCAAAGATGATTTGTGGCTTCCCCTGAGTTGTAGAGTCACCAGATGTCCTGTCTTTAAAACAATGTCAATTCAGAGCACAGAAACACTTGGGTTTCTGCCATAGTAGTACAAAAGATTTACTCTGTTACATAAAACAGAGTATCTACATCTCTGCTAATTTTATTTCAACTTAATTTTCAGTAACTTAAACGCTATGGGATAGCTAGACTACCCCCTGGAAAAATCATTATGTCCCACACTGGTTTTTATTAGATGATTACATATGTAAAAGTCCATTAAAGTGAATTGTATACCCAGTTTTCTTGTTGTTGTTTTTAAAATGTTCTCTCCTTTTCCTCTAATTTCCGAACCAACCCTAGCTTGCTCCACTTCAAATGCTTATCTTCTTCTACTGGACTAAAAATCCTAAAATCACTGGGCTCAAACTTTCTCCTACCTCCTCTGCCATTTGCTCCTCAAGTTCAAAGGAACTTCCTCCTCCCTTTCTAGCATTATTTGTTCTCTTTCCTTTTGGGTTTATCAAATTATGCTAACCCACCTTACTGAAATTAGGAAAAAAAGGCCAGACTTCTTATTTTCAATCTTATATATCACCTTCTTATTGCCAAACTTCTAAGTCAGTACATGGTATCTTTCACTCGCTCATTCATTGCTTACTGCTTAGTTCCCTGCAATACTCACCTTCTATCCCCAATTTTAGCAAAACTCTTTCATAAATAACCAAAACTTTCATCCTTATATTACAAAGGCCAGCTCTAAAAAACCTGTCTTCTTTGGGAAATGTGATACTGCTCATTACGAATATTTTCTGAACCTGTTCCTTTTTCCCTACTTGATTTCCTGATGCTTCACTCTCTAGGTTCTCTCTTTACCTCTTGAGTTCCCTTCTTTTCAATGGATGTAAGAATACTAGCATTCTAGCTTCAGTACTCTTCTTCTGTAATCTGTTAAACTAGGTGAACTTCATTAGAAAAAGCAATTACTTATAACTGTTTCAGTTAAAAACGTTAAAATTGTGTAGATAATAAGTAAAATTGCATCTCTACTTACTTTAACGTCTCTCCTGTTCTTTTTATACAGGCTTCCAGGAAGTCTTACTTCCACATACCAGCCACTTACCAGCCACTTAACCATCCACTTCCACATACCAGCCATACTGAACCACTATGGTTCCTTTACTCCAAACACACCATATTCTGCATCCAGTTTCTGGGTAACAGGTTCCCTCTGCCAAGAATGCCCTACCTACTTGCTTTCTAACGAACTACCGTACTACTGTTTTTAAACGTCCACTTACTAATTAGGATGTTTCAAAAATTATATTCCAAGTACTTGCTCCAATTTACTGTCGAGAAAAGTTTAGCAAAATCTAATAACTTACTTAAGATCACAATCCTAAAAAGTGTCACAAAGATTTCAACTTAGTTAAGTTTGAGTCAAAAGACTAAATTCTCAACTTCCTCTTCTATTCTTCATCCTTCGAGAGAGGAGGCATTCTGGAACAGTAGAAAGAGCCCTGGTTTGAAGTCAGACCTGTGTTAAAAGTCTGACTCTATCACTTATTAGCTATGTAACCCTACAGTATGTCATTTCTATATCCCAGGATTAAAGGAGTAAATGCTTTAACATGTGTAAAAAGCCTAACCAAGCAACATAGTAAAATGTCAACAAATGGCAGTTCTCTTTCCTTTATCACGTATTTGAACCCCAGTTATCCATAAAGATTTTGATGACCCTCCCCAGGCAGAGAAGAACAATTTTTTTTTTTTTTTTTTGAGACAGAGTCTCGTTCTGTGGCCCAGGCTGGAGTGCAATGGCACCATCTCGGCTCACTGCATGCTCCACCTCCTGGGTTCACGCCATTCTCCTGCCTCAGCCTCCGGAGTAGCTGGGACTACAGGAGACACCACCACGCCTGGCTAATTTTTTGTATTTTTAGTAGAGAGGAGGTTTCACCATGTTAGCCAGGATGGTCTCTATCTCCTGACCTTGTGATCTGCCCACCTCAGCTTCCCAAATTGCTGGGATTTCAGGTGTGAGCCACCGCGCCCAGTCAATTTTTTTTTGTATCTGTTTCTTCACTAGACAGTAAACTCTTTGGGATTACAGGCCAAGTATTATTTTGTGCCGCTAGTGACATACAGTGTTTACTACTCAGATACTAAGTATTGCTAATGTTTAGATAAAATGAATGGATAAATCAACATCTGCTTATTAGTTATCTTACCTCTTCCTCCCTCTAACATCTTATATCCTAGGTACCCAGAACCACAATCACATTTCCTGAAACCTGATCTTCCATCGTTACCCTAATTTCCCAGGGAAGAATGTCTTGTTTTCTTTTGCTGCCTAATTTGCCTCCTACTATCTGCCATTACCACCTCCCTTCTCTGCCAACTGTCACCATCCTCTTCAAGCTTCAAGAGCAGCAACCTTCATATTAGTTTTCCAATCTTCATTCTACCCCTGACTCACAACAGGGCTAAAGTGATCTTAAGTTTTGTGTCATAATTTTTATCCTTCTCACTTTTTTAACCTTTTGATTTATGAGATCCTTGAGGACACAATGACATTTTCTTACTCATTTTTATATTTTCTGTAGTCCTGCAGAATGCTTGCAGACATCTTAAAGTAACACTCAAGAAAGTCTTTATAAACTCTCAAGAAATGGGACAAACATAAGGTGTGCTGGCAGGTTGGTAACAATAGCTACCATTTACTGGCACTTATTATATGCCAGTTTTAGTTATTTCATTAAATTTTCTCATTTACTCCTCACAAAAAACCGGTGGGTATTACAATGTCTATTTTATAGAAGAAGAAACTGAGACTGGGAAGTGAAGAAACTTGCGCAAGGTGGTAAGATGAAGAAGGTGCAAGGTGGAATCTATCTATTCCATAGCCTGGCAGTTAACTTCCGTGCTCGGCTGTTTCCTTCTTTGTAATAGTTGCTCTCTTCACTTGAATTCACATTCTTTCCCTTCTACATCAGAGGAAAATAAACCCTACATATCCTAAACCCTTTTCAAAGATAACTGTACTTGTCAATTAGTTTTATTCCCACATATTTCTTCTTGGCCAATGATCTTTAATCATCTCTTCTCTTCCAAGTACAGTTCAAGTTGCTTCCAGTGGCTTCCTCCGACAGACTTCCTCATCCATTCACTTATCATTTTCACCACCTATATTCTACCTAGTTCCTTTTACTGTCAAGGTTAAAAGCTGCCACTACCTCCACATATTTCCAAAAGCCCTTCTTTATTCCCTAAAAACATCAACTCAAAAGTCTCCTAAAATAATCACTAAGGCTTTTTTTCAGTTATTTTCCTCAACTTGTTACCCCTGTTGCTATTACAAACTCACTCACTTGTATTTCTGTGATAGTTTACCATTTTTTTCTGAACTAGTTTCTCAGTACTATCCCATTCTTTATTCCTCTTCTTCTATCATCTTCTATCGTCTTCTCTTGTATATCTAATCTACCTTGAAAACTCCAATCATTATCACTAGAATAATAATTCCCAGTGAATTTATTCAAAGGCAGGGCACAGTGGCTCACGCCTGTAATCCTAGCACTTTGTGAGGTCAAGGCGGGAGGATGGCTTGAGCCCAGAAGTTCAAGACCAGCCTGGGCAATATAGTGAGACCCCAATCACTATTATAGATAGATAGATAGATTAGATAGATAGATAGATAGATAGATAGATAGATAGATAGATAGAAAGAAAATTATTCAGAGAGGATGGCATACACCAGAATAATTTCTTCCCAGGTAAGAGAAAAAAGAGGCAATAAGATGCAAAAGATGGATTAGAGTTTTGCTATGAGAAACTTCACAGGCCTCTGCTTAGTCTACACACTGACTATAGGACTAGCAAACTATGACCCATGGGCCAAATCTTGCCCGAGGCATTTCTGTATGATTCATGAGCTCATATTTATTTTTACACTTTTAAAGAGTTGGAAAAAAAAAAAAAAAGCAACGTGTAACAAAAATCATGTATATCAAGCAAAGCCTAAAATATTTATCTGGCCCTTCATAGAAAAAAATTACCAATCCCTGCCATAAATGGTTTGGAGCCACTGAAGGGATTCAGGAAGGAATGTGATATATTCAATTGTTTTGGGATGATCATTCTGGCAGTTCTGCAGGACATACATAGAGACATGAGAAAACAGAAAGGTATACTACAATAGTAAATGTGAGAACACAAAGTCCTGAACAAGGAAGGACAGCATAGAGAGAATAACAGGGACTTTGTAATTCCTTGTCTGAGGAGAATGACTAAGGAGGAAAAGAGAAGAGAAGTAGCCAAGGTAGTCAAGCTGAGTGATCAGATGGATGTTGTTGCTATTACAGAAAACCAGAGGGGCCAGGTGTGGTGGCTCACACCTGTAATCTCAACGCTCTGGGAGGCTGAGGCAGGAGGATTGCTTGAGGCCAGGAGTTAGAGACCAGCCTGGGCAACAAAATGAGATTCTGTCTCTACAAAAAAAAAAAAAAAAAAAAAAAAAATTGCTGGGCATGGCCAGGCACGGTGGCTCACGCCTGTAATCCCAGTACTTTGGGAAGCTGAGGCGGGCGGATCACGAAGTCAGGAGATGAAGACCATACTGGCTAACACAGTGAAACCCCGTCTCTACTAAAAATACAAAAAAAATGAGCCAGGCATGGTGGCAGGTGCCTGTAGTCCCAGCTACTCAGGAGGCTGAGGCAGGAGAATGGCGAGAACCCGGGAGGCAGAGCTTGCAGTGAGCCGAGATCGCGCCACTGCACTCCAGCCTGGGCGACAGAGCGAGACTCCATCTCAAAAAACAAAACAAAACAAAAAACAAATTAAAAAGCCAGGCATTATGGTGTGCCCCTGTAATTCCAGCTACCTGGGAGGCTGAGGTCACACTGAGCCATGATTGTGCCACTGCACTCCAGCCTGGGTGTCAGAGTGAGACCCTGTCTCAAAAAAAAAAAAAAATAAAAAAGGAAAAAAAGAAAGCTGCAAATCAGGAGAAAGATTACGAGGTGATGAAGCTAATGAGTATGAGAGGTCTACTAAAAATCCAGCTGGCAGGAGTAGAGTCTGGATACAGAGTACAATACTATACATATAATAGGTACTAAATGGATATCTGGTGACTGACTTGGCAAGAAAAAACAAATTTATTAATTTTTTTTCTAATTTATTCCCAAACCTCTCTTGTACAAGGTTCTTACACCTTGATTCTAAATCATACCTTAGAAGGAGGTGGTACAGGCTTAGGAACCAGGTTCTTATAGACACTTGGAACCATGGATGACAGTTTGTTCCCATTTGCATGGTGAGATCCTGGTGAGGTGAATGCAGCAGAGAAGGCAGCAGCAGGATCCTCTTTGGAAACTTTTTTGATAACTAGCATCTTGGAGGGTTGCTTGGCACTAGGTGGGTTTTCTGTGAAGTACAATGGTGGAGAGACAAAAGAATATAAAACCTGTTGTGTAACATGAAGCACAGTTTATACAAAGGCCCTAGTCAACAAAACAATTGACAGTTGAGACAGAGGCATTAAACATTCCCTAGTATGCACTTAATACTCTCAAAAGTGAGATTACTCAGGAACTGTACAAAAAAATGCAGCATACGAGGAACTTGATACTAAATTTATAAATCAGCCAGAAAGTCCAAAGATGTTAGTAGTCCTTCAGGGGCACAATATGTCTGATGTACAGTGTGATCAGTCAAGCATGAACAAAACAAGAATAAATCCAAGGGCCAGGCACTGTGGCTCACGCCTGTAATCCCAACACTTGGAGGTGGTGAGGTGGGCAGATCACTTGAGTCCAGGAGTTCGAGACCAGCCTGGGTTGGCAAACCCTGTGGCAAAATGCCATCTTTACAAAAAATACAAACATTAGCCAGGCATGGTGGCGTGCGCCTGTTAATTCCAGCTACTTAGGAGGCTGAAGCAGGAGAATTGCTTGAATCTGGGAGGCAGAGGTTGCAGTGAGCTGAGATTGTGCCACTGCACTCTAGCCTGGCGACTGAGTGAGACTCCATCTCAAAAATAAAAAAAAATAAAAAAAATAAAAAGTGAATTAGCAATGTTAATTAAAAGTTACTTTTTATGAACGTTTTCTACTTCAGATCTGCTTCCTTGTTGGTCACGGTGGCTCACGCCTGTAATCCTAGCACTTTGGGAGGCCAAGGTGGGTGGATCACTTCAGGCCAGGAATTCGAGACAAGCCCGACCAACATGGTAAAACCCTGTCTGGACTAAAAATACAAAAATTAGCCAGGCGTGGTGTAGTCCCAGCTATGGAGGTGGAGGCTGCAGTGAGCTGAGATCACGCCGCTACACTACAGCCTGGGCAACAGAATGAGACGGTCTCAAACGAACAAAGAAACAAACACCACCACCAAAACAACTGCTTCCAAATTCAGGGTTCTATAAGCTCTCAGCTGTAATTGTGACTCCACTACCATGGTAACATTTCAATTGTGTTTGGGGGTTGGGAGGCAGAGTAACTTGCTACAGTAGAATGCTAGTTACCATGGGCAAATGCATGAGATGAGAAACAAGAGATAAAAAGAGATAAGGAATCTCTGCTCCTCTCCCTGCTAAGAAAAAAATTTTAAGTTGTGCCTTTAAAATGGCAAAATCTACCTACCCCATACTCCAGAAGGTGTCCCAATAGGTCTGCATGGCTGATTCTGTTTGCCAGCTTCTGGATTCAAGGAGGGCTAGGAAAAAAGGGATATGAATGGTTGATACAGAAAGCTGATCATTTTGGTACTTTTCACAAAGTATAGAACCTATCAAATAACCTATCAAATAATTACATATTAGCAGCACTTACTAATTTGACACTGTATTCAGAATTATAACAAACAGAAAATGTCAAAATGCAAAATCAATAGGTATTGTTAATCTTAATTTCTCCTGACTTTCATTTCCTTTGATATAAGGCATTTCATTTATTTTAAATAAACAGACTACATGTGCAAATTCCCACTTTCCTGTAGGATATGTATGCCAAATAAGGAGGCACTGAAAGTTAGATGAACAAGAATGTGGATCATTTTCCTCAGATTAAAGGAGGACAATCTGGTCAGTGAAATGTATAGTATTCACTGCATTTCTAAGATGGGTGTAGGGTAAGGGCAGACTATATGCCAAGGACTGTGCTAGAAATACAATAAAGAGTCCCTGTCTTCACACAGGTCACAGTTTCGCTATAAAAACTTGTAGACAAGTTAAGTACAATAAAAGGTTACAAGGATGATGAAAAAAATTCATATCAGGGAAGAAGGAGTAATCACGAAGAAACGTCAATTCTACTTGAAAGATAAGTGCTATCAGAAAAGGTTTTACTACAGGTGATTTAAGAATCCTTAAAGATGCCGGGCACGGTGGCTCAAGCCTGTAATCCCAGCACTTTGGGAGGCCGAGACGGGCGGATCACGAGGTCAGGAGATCGAGACCATCCTGGCTAACACGGTGAAACCCCGTCTCTACTAAAAATTACAAAAAACTAGCCGGGCGAGGTGGCGGGTGCCTGTAGTCCCAGCTACTCGGGAGGCTGAGGCAGGAGAATGGCGTGAACCCGGGAGGCGGAGCTTGCAGTGAGCCGAGATCCGGCCACTGCACTCCAGCCTGGGTGACAGAGCAAGACTCCGTCTCAAAAAAAAAAAAAAAAAAAAGAATCCTTAAAGATAAAAAAAAAAAAAGAATCCTTAAAGATAAATTCCAAAGCTGGAAAATGGATAATTCCAAGAACAGAAAGCATTAAAAAGAATATTCAGGTTTGCAAATAGTTCAGCATGAGTAGTGCTAGAGAAGGAGGGGACCCTTCTGTGGGGAAAGAGATTATCTGGCAAAGTAGGCCACGAGCCAGTTTGTGGAGGATTTCTTAGGGGAGATTAAGTTTTATTCTACAGGTAATGAGGATCCATCCATCTTTCATGCAGAGTTAACAGGATCTAATTATCAATTTACAACCATCACTCTAGTAGCAGCCTGAAGGATGGATCTGAGGGGTTTAAATATCAACTAAAAGACCATTAGGAGATCAATTCCATAGTCTGGGAGGGTAATAAAGGCAAGAGAAGTAGAGAACAAGATAAGGAAAAGGGCAGGGAAGAGTTAAGAGCAACAGACTAGACTCAATAACTAATTGTATGACACTGCTGTCCTAACCCAAACTTTACAATCTGGTAACGGGGTAGGAAAATGGCTTTTTTTTTTTTTTTTTGAGACAGAGTCTCACTCTGTTGCCCAGGCTGGAGTGCAGTGGCATGATCTTGGCTCACTGGAACCTCCATTTCCCAGGTTCAAGCAATTCTCCTGCCTCAGCTTCCCGAGTAACTGGGATTACAGGTGCGCACCACCACACCCAACTAATTTTTGTATTTTTAGTAGAGACAGGGTTTCACCATGTTGGCCAGGCTGGTCTCGAACTGACCTCAAGTGATCCACTCGCCTCGGCCTCCCAAAGTGCTGGGGTTACAGGCGTGAGCCACCATGCCCAGTCGGAAAATGGCTTTTCAGCACAATTGCCTGTGAATATTATACAAACAACAAAAGGACACCCAGACTCCACTACAGAGCTTCAGAATCAGAATCTCTAGGGGCAGGGCCTCTAGCAGGTAGGTATTTTCCAACCAATCAAGGTAAGAACCACTACAATAGGAGAACAAGCACAAATGCAAATGAAACTACCAACTCTCTATATAAGTGGACAAATCAGTGATAGATTTTGAAGGACAGGTTAATACATTCCTCTAGATGGAGTAGTAGAGGCAGAAGCAGTACCCAGTCATAAAAGCTGTGGTTGTTTCCTTGTCTCATTTTAATAGGCACGTGTTCTTGGTCATATTGCATCCAGGGTTCTCAGAGACAATGCTCCTATTTATACAGTATCTTTGATCTCTTTCCACTGTTTTAAAAATGTACAGTTTTAAAACTTTTAAAAATAGTAAAATATAAACAGAAAAAAATATAAAACAAACGAATAAGTTAATGAGTAAAAGTTCTTTTAAACACTACATGGTTTAAGCAACATAACATTACCTGCCAAACCAGAAAGACATTACAAATCTCATTAGAAAAAAAAACAAAAAATACTCTTATGGTGATCACAGAATTTTTTTTTTTTTAATATCCAACTGTGTCTCCCTTGACACTATAGTTTTGTCTCCAAAAACAATCTCAACTTTTAATCTACTAGGTTTTAGAAAATCTTACGCCTCGGCATTTTCTATAAATTGGTAGTTGTTTCTAGAGGTTACAGAATCCTTAGTGGTTTTGTATTCTTCCATTAGGAGACACACACATAACACGTGGTTGTGCTTCTTTTGGTTATGTTGGCAGACACTGACGCTCATAGCCTAAAACTGTCAACTCAATACAAGATGCAAAAACAATGATCTAATATTACAATTCTTTATAAAGTAGTATACTTCCATAAATAGGAACTTTCCCTCATCTATTTGGCAATTCAACGGTACAGTTCATATAGAAAAATATGATACATGCTTGTTCCTAAGGTGAGGCAGGCATTACTGTGAATTCACAGATTTAAATCCAATTTGATGTGATTCAACCCTCGCCATTATTATCATTAACTGATGCATAAAACTATCCCATGTTTGGCCTGTGGAACCCTCTTCAATTTGGCTTTTAAATCCTTTTGTTACAACCCTAGTAGTTCTTTTAATTACTTCTTTGCTATCTAGTTTGAAAAAATATTCCAGACTCTTCTTTTAAGTATGCTGTCTGGATAAACTATTTCAAGATCACAATCTGAGCAGTAGAGTCACTCATTGCTATGAGGTTGTTCATTGGTCCCATGTCTTTTCAGTGGACAGAACCGCCTAGAAGAATGTATTTTTCACTCCAAAGCTAAAATACCTCATAACTTATTACTGATATTCCCAATTCAAACTGAGTACCCTTGTGGATTTTACGGAACATTTATTTTATGTTTTTATTTTCTTCTACACAGAATCCCGATTTTCAGGCATACAAAGGATAGAATATCATATTTAATTGCTTTATCTCATATGACGCACAAGTTTCAGAATAGCAATGTCAGTATTTCACCAGTTACCAAAATGTTTTTTTTGGACATGTTCTCCCCATCTTTCCACTTTAAAAAAGTTATACTATATCCAGATTGTCAGATCATATAACTATCACATGTGAACTCTCTTTTAACCCTCATTTCATCTTAGCTCTACAATTAACTATACATTTAATACGTACCACCATTCCTTTTGTTATCATCTTTCTGGTTTGTCAGAAGCTTGTTCTTTTTTTGTTTGTTTGTTTTTGAGACAGAGTCTTGCTCTGTCCTCCAGGCTGGAGTGCAGTGGCCCGATCTCAGATCACTGCAAGCTCCGCCTCCTGGGTTCACGCCATTCTCCTGCTTCAGCCTCTTGAGTAGCTGGGACTACAGGTGCCCGCCACCGCAGCCAGCTAATTTTTTGTATTTTTAGTAGAGACGGGGTTTCACCGCGGTCTCGATCTCCTGACCTTGTGATCCGCCCGCCTCGGCCTCCCAAAGGGCTGGGATTACAGGCGTGAGCCACCACGCCCGGCAGAAGCTTGTTTTTTAATAGTTCTCAGGAAAAGTCTTGGGAACAATATTCCAAAGTTTTTTTTTTTTTTTTGAGGCATTTTATTTGTAAATATGTACTGCATCCCTAGAAACAAAATCCAAGGATTTTCCCTCCTGTGTGTTTTCATCTTGCTTCTTCACGGTCCGTGATACCAGTTAAGGTTGTCAATATGATGAAGTCAAACTGGTAGGATAGAAGCAGATTGTTCTGCCGTTTTTCTAGATCTTTGAGTTGCACATCAAAGCTGGGGCTCTACACTTGTTTAGCCTGCCTGTGAGGTTCACAATTTTCCCAGGTCTGTAATCATCAATGATTTCAAATTTGCCAATGTAACAATGCTTCATCATCACAGCTAAAGTTGGACAATGACTTTGGAGCATGGCCTAATAAGAACCCGGTGTTTGCTGCTCTTTTTGGCACTGGTGATATTCTTGAGAGCATGAGGTAGGATGTTCACACGCACCACTGTGACAGCGCGAAACAATGGCGGAAAGAGCAGTATTCCAAGAACTTACACACTGATGTTTGTCTATGGTCTTTATAACTGAACATTAGATTGACAAAGCACAAAACCTCTGGCTCACATTTTATCATAATTGTTACTCCATTTACTTGTTATAAAGCTTTGCTGTCACAGTCTATCTGGTTTTCTTTCTTTTAACAACTCAGTCTTTATGCCTGAACGGCTAAAGGATATCTTTTTTTGTTCTAGTATTCTGTAAGAGTATATTTTAGTCGTCCTGACTGTCCTTTCAATTTGTAGATTCAAATCTAAATGTATTTCAGAAAAATGTTCTTGAATTATACTTTTCAGTATTTTTTTTTTTTTGAGACGGAGTCTCGTTCTGTCACCTTGGCTGGAGTGCAGTGGCGCGATCTCAGCTCACTGCAAGCTCCACCTCCTGGGTTCACGCCATTCTCCTGCCTCAGCCTCCTGAGTAGCTGGGACTACAGACGCCCACCACCACGCCTGGCTAATTTTTAGATTTTTAGTAGAGACGGGGTTTCACCTTGTTAGCCAGGATGGTCTCGATCCCCTGACCTCGTGATCCGCCCGCCTCAGCCTCCCAAAGTCCCGCCTGGCCACTTTTCAGTATTTAAGCTATTCCTTTATTTTGGTTTTCTTTCTGGGGGTGGAGGTGGGAAGATCCTATTATATATCTATATTAGATCTTTTCTGCCAAACATTTTTCCCCAGTTTTAATTTCTCATCTACGTATTTCTCCTTCATTTAAAAAATTTTCCTTTCCTGTCTTCTAATTCTTGAAAAAATTAGTATTTATTCTCTTTATTCTTTCTTGTTTAGTCTTTATTTTTCTGAAATCTTTTATTATTTCTTTTCTAGAGTTCTAGCCCCTTATTTTGAGTTTTTCCAGATGATTTTTTTTTAAAACCAACTTTTTAGGATCATTAATTTTTTTTTTTTTTTTTTTTTTTGGAGACAGAGTTTCACACTCTTGTTGCCCAGGCTGGAGTGCAATGGCGCAATCTTGGCTCACTGCAACCTCTGCCTCCCAGGTTTACTTTCTTTAATGTCCTGGTTATCCTTTCCCTACCGCTTTTATCTGAAACTTTACTTTCCTTTGTCTCTGACTGACTTGTCTCTCTGCAGTTCAATCTGGATTATATTTCCAACAGTTTGCTCTCAGTGAGGGACTTTGTTCTGGAAGAGTATATTGGAAAGTTAGTATGAACAACGATAGAACCCTGTGCTGGTTATTGCTTCTTAGTTATAAAGTCATCCCTTCTGCCTGTTGTGCAAACATGTGCCTGGACACTTTAAAATTTTTCCTTTGACAGCTGACATGTTAACTTCTGACAGCAGAGAACAATGGAGAGATTCTTATTTCCTGTTCCTGTATGCTTTTTCAGTGGACTCCCACAGTGCCCAGCTCCTCAAAGCCAGGTTCTGACGTACAAGTAAGCTCAGAGACCAGCAGCTTCGCTCAGCACCCCATCTGAGTAGTTTTGTAGCAGAGTGACACCTCTCATGAAAAGCCTTTCAGCACGATTCCCCAGAGAAGGACATTAGCAATTACTTTGCCATTCAGTGGGCTACAACTGAGCGCTTTCTAACCAGGTATGAATCTCGGCCCTGGGGTGGTGGTAGGGAAATGGGGGACTCATTCTTGGATACTCTATCTTAGCTTTAAGGGTAGTGGCTGCTCCCTGTATGTATATATGCATGTGTTTTTTTTCTTTTTTTCTGAGACAGGGTCTCACTGTCACCCAGGGTAGAGTGAAGTGGTGCCATGTGGGCTCACTGCAGCTATGACTTGCTAGACTCAAGCAATCCTTGACCTCAGCCCCCTGAGTAGCTAGGACTACCAGGTACGCACCACGTCCAGCTAATTTTATATTTTTTGTAGAGACGAAGGTTTCACCATGTTGCCCAGGCTGGTCTCAAACTCCTGGACTCAAGCGATCGTTCTGCCTCGACCTCCCAAAGTGCTGCAATCACAGGCGTGAATCACTGAACTGTGCTTATGTGCTATTTCTATTTTCTTTAAAGATCTTTTTACTTTGTACTAGTCAATCCTTCATTACTCCAATCTTGCTGTAGTTAATAATTCCTTATATTAACTTTCTCTATTCAAACTACTGTGTGGTTTGAACTCGACTGGTCCAGTCAGATCCTTCATAACTTATCCCAGAGCCCCCATATTTACCAGTTATTCCATTATAGAAAACCACTCCCGATTAACTGCTGCTCTTTCTCAAATATGCCCTGCAAGCTTTCCAGAAAAACGGTTGGCTCTGCTGGCATTCTTTATGCTGTCAGGTGCTCTGTTGCTTCCCTTCAGCTCCCATTGCACAAATGCTAATATTAACCAAGCCTCTTATACAGATTTTGATGGTTTGTCCCTATCGGCTTTAGGGGTTTGTGGGGAAATCTCATTTTGCTTTGATGTGGATGGCATCGGTAGATTTTGTTGGTTCCTCAACTCTACTTGCTTTATTTTTAACTTTATTTTAAAATAATTTCAGGGCCAGGCACAGTGAATGGCTCACGCCTGTAATTCCAGAATTTGGGAGGCTGAGGCAGGTGGATCACCTGAGGTCAGGAGTTCGAGACCAGCCTGACCAACATGGCAAAACCCTGCTTCTACCAAAAATACAAAAATTAGCTGGGCGTAGGGGTGCATGCCTGTAATCCCAGCTACTTGGGAGGCTGAGGCAGGAGAATGGCTTGAACCCAAGAGGCACAGATTGCAGCGAGCCGAGATCGCACCATTGCATTCCAGCCCGAGAGACAAGAGTGAAACTCCATCTCAAAAAATAATAAATAAAATAATTTCAGACTTACAAAAGAGTGGCAAAAATAGTACCAAGAATTCCTGTACAACCTTCATCTAGACAGTCATACAGGTTTAAGTATCCCTTACGTTTGGGACTGTGTTTCAGATTTTGGATTTTGGAGTATCTGTGCATTATATTTGCATATGTGAGACACCCGGGGGACAGAAACCAAATCTAAACATGAAATTCATTTTGGTTTCATATACACATGGCCTAAAGGTAATTTTATACAATATTTTAAATAATTTTGTGCATGAAACAGAGTTTTCACTGTGATCTGTTGCATGAGATCAGGTATGGAATTTTCTACTTGTGGCATGACATCCACACTCAAAAAGTTGTAGACTGCAGATGCTCAACCTGTATTAATATTTCACATTTACTTCCCCATTCTCTCTATAGCTTTCTCCTGAACCATTTGGCAAGTTGAAGGACTTGATGCCACTTACCCTTAAATATGTATTTCCTTAAAAGGGTATCTTTTATATAATCAGAGTAATTATTAATACTTATGCATACTATTATCTAATCTACAACACTTATTCAGATTGTCCCACTGATGTTTTAGCAAAAGAAAAATTTTGCAAAATGGTTTTTGCCTCACCCAGTATTTATTTAATCTAGGTTTACATGTTGCTTTTAGTTGTCATATCTCTAGTTCTTTAATCTGCAGCTTTTTTTTTTCCCATGGCCTTAACATTTTTGAAGACTACAGGCCAGTTATTTTGCAATTCTTTTGTAGAATCCTCAATTTGGGCTTGTCTGATGTCTCCTATGATCAGATCCAGGCTATGCATTTCTGGAAGGAATGTTACAGAGGTGATGGTGCATATTTCTCAGTGCCATCATATCAGGAGGTTTAAATCTATTTGTTTCACTACTGGTAATTTTAATATTTTTTTTTTCTTTTTTCTTTTTTTTTTTTTTTGAGACAGAGTCTCACTCTGTCGCCCAGGCTGGAGTGCAGTGGCCAGATCTCAGCTCACTGCAAGCTCCGCCTCCCGGATTCACACCATTCTCCTGCCTCAGCCTCCTGAGTAGCTGGGACTACAGGCACCCGCCACCTTGCCCGGCTAGTTTTTTTGTATTTTTTAGTAGAGACGGGGTTTCACCGGGTTAGCCAGGATGGTCTCGATCTCCTGACCTCGTGATCCGCCCGTCTCGGCCTCCCAAAGTGCTGGGATTACAGGCTTGAGCCACTGCGCCCGGCCTAATATTTTTTCTTAATACTAAAATTTTCATACAGTAAAATCTACACATATAAAATATACTAAATTATGTGAGTAATTTTAAAAAATTTTTTAAATTGCTAATACCTGTCCAACTTCTACGAAGATTAACACATCCATCAACTGGAAAGTTCCCTTCATACCCTTTCCCAGTTAATCCCCTCTGTGCACAAACAACCATAAATCCATTCTGATTTTCTTTCCCATCATAGATGATTTGGTTGTTCTGGAATTTCATATATAGTTTTCTACAGAGTCCTTAGGATTTTCATGTTACCTGCAAACACAAAGTTTTATTTCCTCTTTTTAAACTGTATACATTTCTTTTTCTTGCCTTATTGTACTTGTTAGGACCGCCAATAGAATGATAAATACAAGTGGTAAGAGTAAACATCCTAATATTGCTCCCAATATTAAAGGGAGCTCTGCTTTTACTGGAGAATTGGAGAAGATGAAAAAGCTGTAGCCAATACTGCTGGCATCCTCTCAGAGTCCCTTCTCTCCACCAATTTCTTACTCCTCAGGTTTCAAACACATTCAAGTCTCCTACTCCTAGAAAACTCTTCCCTCACATCTGGCTCTTTACTGTCCAAAGAGGAGTGTATCATTCATCATCAACTTACTCTCTAACCCTTCCAACCACACTTGTCACTTTTGTAAGGCCATCCCAAACTGTCAGAGTCAAAGCTCTCTCCCATACTTAGTAACAGCTACATTTAAAAATCTGTGTTCCTCTCTGTGTCATGTACTTCAAAAAAGCAAAACACAAACAAAAACCTATCTGTTGAGGTCTGTGCTGAGTGGTGCACACAGGGACAATTAGGACTATTTAACTTCCCCAGGTAACAATATAGGACTGCTAATTACACTAAACCAATACAATTTTAAAATAATTTTCTAATTATACAAACATATCATATAGGAAAAAAATATAGAAACCCTACTGCAATCAGGTCCCAAAACATCTTCAATTTGTGATTTTTATCTACCTACTTTTTCTTGGTATACTCATTCCTTCTTCAGCTAACCACTTCTCAGTCTCCCTTACTGCTACTCCACAGGTTCTGCTCTACACCTCCCTTCTTTCCAATGTATTAATCTCCCTGGGTGATTTTATCTACCCACAAACCTCAACTATTATCTCTTTTCATGTGCACATCTCTAGACCTAACCCACCTCTTTGGCATCAATAATTTTTCTCCTCCAACCAATTCTGCTCCTCTGCTCTCTCTCTTCAAGTTAATTACCTATTTTTCATCAAGTCACTCTGGATAGAAATCTTTAGAAAAATTTGTATTAATTATTTTTTATGTACAGAAAGCGCAACAGTGTACATTTAACCCAACTGGTGGCAACCTTTAGCCTCCACCTTTTTGAGCTTGGCAATGCGAGTCACAGACGTGGGACCCAGGACACTGCCTCCCCAGTGATGGCAGATCTCATCGTATCTGTCATTGTAATTGATCCTGATAGCTTCCACCAGCTTAGCCAAAGCGCCTTTGTCTTCTGAGTTAACCTGTGTGAAGTCAACCAGTGGTGCAGGTCTTTCTGTGGACTAGATGTCCCCCTCTTGCCTTCCCCTTGATAATGCAGTAAGGGACCCCCATTTTATATATACCCCCATTTAGTAAGGGCAGGTAGGAAGACAACCAGCTCGATGGGATCCATGTCACATGCAATCACCACTAGCTGAGTCTTCGTGCTCTCCACTAAGGTGGTGACAGTGTTGACTCCTGCTTGAAAGACAGGTGGTCTCTTACTGGGGACGTCCCCTTTGCTGGCAGCTTTCTTCTCAGCCTGGGCCAATAGCCTCTGCTTCTTTCTCTTGCTTTGTCTCTGGTCTGTACTTACGGGCCAGCTTAAGAAGCTGAGTAGGGGGCCGGGCGCGGTGGCTCAAGCCAGTAATCCCAGCACTTTGGGAGGCCGAAACGGGTGGATCACGAGGTCAGGAGATCGAGACCATCCTGGCTAACACGGTGAAACCGTGAAACCCCGTCTCTACTAAAAAAATACGAAAAACTAGCCGGGCGAGGTGGCGGGCGCCTGTAGTCCCAGCTACTCGGGAGGCTGAGACAGGAGAACGGCGTGAACCCGGGAGGCGGAGCTTGCAGTGAGCTGAGATCGGCCACTGCACTCCACCCTGGGCCACAGAGCGAGACTCCGTCTCAAAAAAAAAAAAAAAAAAAGAAGCTGAGTAGCTGTTTGGCGGTGCAGGGCCTGGATGAACTGGTTAATCGCAGGAGGCACTTTCAGTTGCACATAGAGGATGGCTCTCTGCCGCTGCAACCTGATATAGCGGGGCCATTTCATAAAGTGAGTGAGGTCTCTTTTGGGCTGGGTGTCCTGTCCAATGCCAAAATTCTTAGGCCTTTTCTCAAACAGGGGATTCACCACTTTCTTGGCCTCCTGCTTCTTGACAATAGCAGGGGCCGGAGCCAAGTTCTTCCCCTTGCCCTTCTTTCCTTTTGGCATCTTGGGTGGCAGGAGGAAAAGAAATCTTATTTTTGACTCTTCCTTCTCTAATTACAATACCTCAGTTCCAATTCTTTAAGTTTAGCCTCCAAAACAAGGTCTTTTACTAACTGAATTTCCATTGACAGAAAAACGGATAAATCAAGTATATTCACACAATGTAATATTTGCTACACAGTAGTAAAGAAGATCTAGTGCAAGGTTTGTCATCCATGACACTACTGACATTTTAGGCTGACGAATTCTGTTACGGGGCTGTCCAGTGTGTTTTAGGTGTTTAGCAACATCCCTGATCTCTGCATATTAGATGATATTAGCACTAACCCCAGTTGTGACAACAAAGATGTCTCCAGGTAATGCCAAATATCCCCCAGTGGGCAAACTTGCCCCTAGTCGAGAACTGCTAAGCTAGAGCCCCATGATTCAACACATGTAAACTTCAATTTTACATAAATAAGAGAATTACAGTATGAATTATTCATATGAAGGTAAAAATGCGCAAAATGATAAAATAGAATGTTTGTATCATTTCCACTGGGAATGTCACAGGACTGATAATGAAGCTTCTAATCAAACTATGCTAATCAGCAGCATACTACCCAGTTTAAAAGGTACCCTTACTTCTACTTTACTCCACACGATTTCTTATTTGCCACCATCTTCTCTTTTTCTTATTGAAGTACATAAGAAATAAAAACTGTTGGGGATTCAAATAAATTTTTCTATATGCACAGTTGGTTATGGTTATAATATTACATATACTCTTTCATTTCAGATACAAATTATGTTAAAATCATCATGGGTTTATTTAATCATAGAATAAAAGTATTAAAGGAAAGTAGTTTTTAAATAAGAATATACTATAATTGTTGCATTTCTTTTTTTTAAGAGACGGAGTCTTGCTTCCACTTGCCAAGTAGCTGGGGCTATAGGTGCACACCACCCACGTCCACCAGTTCTGTTGCTAATGCTTTTGTTGCTAGTTTGATAAGAATTTCATCAAGTTCCTTAAGTGTAATGAGCAACATACATTATATTTTCAAATCATTCCCACTGGTCTTTCTTGGATTTGCTTATAAGTTTGTTGTATAAATAATAAAAATTACGTTTGAAATTACAGTAATTTTTGGACTATTTGTTATCTAGAACATTCTGGACAAATATTCAATATGTAAGGGCAGTATAGACCTTCCTGAGGATAAAGTTTTGAAGAACAGTCACCTGGGAATAGGAATTCACATTAATATTTATTTATTTATTTATTTATTTATTTTTGAGACGGAGTCTCTCTCGGTCGCCCAGGCTGGAGTGCAGTGGCGCGATCTGGGCTCACTGCAAGCTCCGCCACCCGGGTTCACGCCATTCTCCTGCCTCAGCCTCCCGAGTAGCTGGGACTACAGGCGCCTGCCACCTCGCCCGGCTAGTTTTTTGTATATTTTAGTAGAGACGGGGTTTCACCGTGTTAGCCAGGATGGTCTCGATCTCCTGACCTCGTGATCCACCCGTCTCGGCCTCCCAAAGTGCTAGGATTACAGGCTTGAGCCACCGCGCCCGGCCGATAATATATAATTTAAATCAAGACCCCAGGTCACTTCCTAGACTTGAGGGTAGAGGACCTAATGCCTAAATTTCACTCCTCTTTAGGTGACTCTATTAACTGATGAAATGGCTATAACAGAAGTGACTGACTGATGTGCTACTTAAAAACAGCTAGAGGCTGGGTGCGGTGGTTGGTGTCTGTAATCCTAGCACTCTTGGAGGCCGAGATGGGAAGATCACTTGAGGTCAGGCATTCGAGACTGGCCTGGGCAACACAGTGATACCTAGTCTCTATAAGAAATAAAAAAATTAGCTGGGCGTGGTGGCATGAATGCAGTGGTGCAATCACAGCTCACTGCAGCCTCAAACTCCAGCACTCAAGTAATCCTCCTGCCTCAGTCTCCCTAGTGGCTGGGACTGCAGGCATGCGCCATCATGCCCAGCTAATTTTTAAAAATTTTTTTATAGAGACAAGGGTCTTGCTGTGCTGCCCAGGCTGGTCTCAAACAACTGGCATCAAGCAATCCTCCTGGCTAGGTCTCTGAAAGTGCTGGGATTACTGGCATGAGCCACTATGCCTGGCCAACTTAAAGATACTGATTTGTTAAAATGATAATCTTTTTTCTTTTTTTAAGAAAGAATCTCGCTCTATCGCCCAGGTTGGAGTGCAATGGCCCAATCTCAGCCCACTGCAACCTATGCCTCCTGGGTTCATATGATTCTCCTGCCTCAGCCTCCCAAGTAGCTGGGATTACAGGCGCTTACCACCAAGCCCAGCTAATTTTTGTATTTTTAGTAGAGATGGGGTTTCACCATGTTGGTCAGGCTGATCTTGAACTCCTGCCCTCAGGTGATCCAACTGCCTCGGCTTCCCAAAGGGCTCAGATTACAGGCATGAGCCCAGCCTGATAATTTTTTCTTAAATAAAATATATTTTAAACATTTTATAGATACTCTAAAAATGCTACCTTCAAGAGGCCAAAAGGCATGTAATTTAGCACACAGTAACACTGAATATATAGGCAACAGCGAAAATACTCCCAATTACATGTTCATATCACAGTAATTTTATATGATAGAGAACAAAATCAAGAGAAAAAATGTTTTATCATAGTTGGAAAAAAGACAATTTAACATGCAAGAGTACATTTTAACATAAATTATATTTGAGTAAACTTTGTAAGACTTAAGAGAAATTAAAGATTTTTCTAAATTCCAAAGACACAAAAATGAAAAATTTGCTACAAGTTACATAGGAGTTTTGGTCACCATTTTCAAATGTTATCAACTTAACCCCTTTCCTCTAAAAACAATAAAAACCTCAACTTACAAATTCCTTTTTCTGTAATTTCTGAAATGCTCTCATTACTAACAGGGTCTCATATTTCAGACATTATTTGTCGGCTTCTAACCATACATCTAAAGATCCATACTTACAAAGTCCTCCTCTTCAAACTGCAACTTTTCCACCTTGTCTTCTTTCTTTTCTTCCCTAATCTCCATAGGTGGCTTTTCCGGAAAAGCACACCCTTTTCGGGAGTGGAAGCTGCCATTCCAGTGGCGATGGTTCCCTGTGCCACCTCCGCTACGCTGGCTCATGCCATCATGACCTCGGGAGGAGCTATGCCAACCAGATGGGTTCCCTGTGATTCCAGCATATGCTCCCTTAGAGACACCAGAGTCCACAGAATCATGGCGGAACAGGGAGGGCTGGTGCCAAGAATCTAGAATAGTAAAGAAAAGGAACTAATTAGATTGTTTGCTTCCTGATTTGGTATAAGGTATTGGCAAAAGGCCTTCAGGGGAACTTGTTAAAAAAAAGTCCACACACAAAAAATCACAAAATATATCTTTTCTTTGTGAGGTAATTTCTGAAATCAGTCCAACTGAATAGATGATTCACGAGAATCATAATCATAGTTAGACCTAGAAAGAAATGTAGTTGCGTAATGACTACTAGAGAATCTAAATGAAAACTATGTTCAGAAAAGATCCTATTTCAAGATTACAGGAACATACCCACAGCCCGGGCTTGTCCTAAACGAGTAGCTTAAATATAGTCATGAAAGTTGGACACAGCTCACCTCCTGCAGTTCGTAGGAGACCATTGTTAAAAAAACCATCAGAGGAATTATGTCGACGGCGGCTTACTCCAAATCTACCTTCTCCTCTAGGCAGGTGCTCTCCGTGTTTTTCGAAGGTGGCAGTAGGTGACTAAGATGATGAAGTATGGAGAGGCAAATGGATAAACAGCTATTAGTCCCTTTCAATATCTTAATAGGCTTTGCATCAGGCCTTCAAAAAACAAGTAATAATGGTGATAGAAACCCATATTATAAACATATAGACCCTAAGGGTACCCCCAGGTGCCTAATTTAGAGAAGTCCTAGGTTATATATTCAATCATTAATTCACTTCCTTTATTCCAAATAATAAATATTGGAATAAATATTTATTCCAATAATAAATATTGGAGAGGAGAAAAGCTAGCCACTTCAATTGTTTGCATGAAAGGAGGGGGAGGGGAAAAAAAATCTTGCAAATATCTGTAAGTATAAGCTCCAAAACTTTACACTTAAAAATATTTATCTTGTAAGAGAGGAAAATCAAAACGATTGCCTCAAAAATAATCCTAAAGTTTTAGTATTTCTGGAATAAGGGTGAAGGCAATGGTTGAAATATCACCCTAGGAGGTCGGTAGTAATTACAGAGCTTTTTTTTTTTTTTTTTTTTGAAAAAAAGTGATGAAGTCTCATGGTTGCCCAGGCTGGAGTGCAGTGGCACAATCAAAGCTCACTGCAGCTGCTTACCCTTGAGCTTAAAGGATCCTCCTGCCTCGGCCTATGGAGCAGCTAGAACTATTGACCCATGCCACTAAGTCTGGCTAATATTTTAAATTTTTTGTAGAGATGGAGGTCTCACTATTTTGCCCAGGCTGATCTCTCACTCCTGGCCTCAAGCAATCCTCCTGCCTTGGCCTCTCAAAGTTCTGGGATTACAGGTGTAAGCCACAGCACCAAGCTACTAGAGTTCTTATAGTTTTATAAAACATTTATTTCCAGATATAATACTTGTAACAATACTAAACTTTTGGCATCATACCCAATTTACTCATTTACACACAATGAAAGAGGTCAAGAGAGAAAAAAATAAGTCTCTGAGGTAATAAAACTGAAAGGAAGCAGTCTGAGAAACTTTATAGATTAACTCTAATATCCCTTCCTATTTCAAAGAATTTTATTCTATGACATTCGTTTTTTGTTTGTTTTTTTTTTTTGAGACGAAGTCTCGCTCTGTCACATCGGCTGGAGTGCAGTGGAGCTATCTCGGCTCATTGCCAGCTCTGCCTCTTGGGTTCATGCCATTCTCCTGCCTCAGTCTCCTGAGTAGCTGGGACTACAGGCGCCCGCCACCGCGCCCGGCTAATTTTTTGTATTTCTAGTAGAGACGGGGTTTCACCATGTTAGCCAGGATAGTCTTGATCGCCTGACCTCGTGATCTGCCCACCTCGGCCTCCCAATGTGCTGGGACCACAGGCATGAGCCACCGTGCCCGGCCTATTCTATGACATTCTTAAATTATAGAGACCAAAGTCCATAAAGCCATGAAAATATGGGTATGTTTGACAAGGAAAACCTAAGTCAGAGCATGTTTACATTTACTTTTCTTACTATCAATATCCTTGCCAATATTTTACCCATTCGAGTGGGTAAAAAGATTTTCTCCTGTTTTCTCTTAAAAGTCTTATGGTTTTAACTTTTTAACTTATGTTCCATTTCAAGTTAATTTTTCTGTGTATGAAGCAAACGCTGAGGTTCTTTACCCTGCCCCCATACAGATAGAAGCTAGTTCTTCTAGTTCAAAAACACAACACTATCACTTCCTCATTGAATTACCTTTGTACTTTAGTCAAAAATCAATGAAATACATACATAAGCCTTTTCCTTGTTTTTTTAAAAGCCAAGGTCTTACTCGGTCATCCAGACTGCAGTACAGTAGCCCGATCATAGCTCACTGTAGCCTCAAACTCCTTGGCTCAAGTGATCCTCCCGCCTTAGCCTCCCGAGTAGCTGGGATGACAGGTATTCGCCACCACACCTGCCTAGTTTTTTTCAAATTTTTCTTGTAGAGACAAGGTCTTACTTTGCTGCCCTGGCTTTCAAGCAACCCTTCTGCCTCAGCCTCTCAAAGTGCTGGGATTACAGGCATGAGCCACGGAGCCCAGCCTCTACAGGCCTATTTTTGAACTCACTATTCTATTATATTCCTTTTATGTCTATCCCCTTATGCCAAAACCACAGGACTTTGCTTACTATAGTTTTGAAAATGAAAGAATGTCTTCTAATTCTTTTTACTTAGTTCACTAAAACAATTATTCTTCTCTGATAGATCTGTATACTTTTCATGTAGCCCACTAGCTCCAAGCCTTGGGTCAGATTAGGCCAATTATAAGATCCTGCAAATTTCATTAAGACAATTTGAAATTAAGTTTAGAACCAGGTGTGGTGGTTCATTGCTGTAATACCAGCACTTTGGGAGACTGAGGCAGGTACATCACTTGAGCCCAGGATTTCAAGACCAGCTGGGCAACATGGCAAAACCCCATCTCTACAAAAAAATACAAAAAATTAGCTAGAAGTGGTAGTGTACGCCTATAGTCCCAGCTACCTTGGAGGATGAGGTAGGAGAATCGCTTGAGCCAGGGAAGTCAAGGCTGCAGTGAGCCATGATCGCACCACTGCACTCCAGCCTGGGCAACAGAGTAAGACCCTGTCTATAAAAAAGCAAACAAAAATCCCAAAATGAAGTTTAGGCTGGTACAGTGGCTCATGCCTGTAATCTAAGCACTTCTGGAGGCTGAGGTGACAGGATCGTTTGAGGCCAGTTCTAGAACACCTTGGGCAACATGGTGAGACTCTATCTCTACCAAAAAAACCAAAAAAGTTAGCCAGGCATGGTGGTGCTCGCCTGTAGTACCAGCCACTCTAGAGGCTAAGGTGAGAGGACTGCTTGAGCCCGGGAGTTCAAGGCTGCAATGAGCTATGACCATGCCACTGTACTCCAGCCCGGGTGACAGAGACCCTGTCTCAAAAATAAATAAGTAAAATAAAGTTGAAACAAAATGAAGTTTAGAGAAAAGACCATTGGTCTAGATGAGACCAGAAGCACTTTCTCGAAGTCCACATTTTAAAATAGGAAAGGTAGGCCTTTTTGAGAATGCCTACCAATTTCATTCTTCCTCTATTCGTTGGCAAAATGGGAAACGCTTTTAAGTTTACTAGCTTCCCAAACGTTTTATCAATAACTCAGGCTGATTCTTTTGTGTACTGTGACTAGGTCTGCTTTAATCTATTTAAACTGGTAATTCCATTTGCGTTTACCCCTAATACAACACACATCTCCCCTGAAACTATTAAGTAGGTTAATGCCTCTAAAACAGTTTTTAGAATTTAATCTGAGATCCATGTAGTAGTTGAACAATCACTGTCTCTACCTTTTCCTCCTCTTCATCTATTGCCATAAACAAATGTGTGTTCAATCCAAAGGTCTGTTTACCCAAGTGCCATTCCCCTTTTACTTCTGCCCCTTTGACCTCGACAACAGGTTAGCAAGTATGTTTAATCTCCAAAGCGTGCTGCAGCTAATACAAGACTTAACTGTGTCATGTAATGAGAAAAGCCTTAGGATGTAACGAAAAAAGTGAGATACTTAAAAAAAGAAAAAAAGAAACATAAAAAAGTGAGATATTTGGCAGTGATAAGGTACTAAGGTACACACTCATGTGGACTGCCTAATTACTTACATCCTTCTAACAGAAAGCTATTAAGTCTATGAAAATGTTTTTGAAATCCTCAGACGAGATTGAATATATTAAAAAACATCAGGACTGGGCTGAGTGCAGTGGCTCACGCCTGTAATCACAGCACTTTGGGAAGTCCAGGAAGGCGGATCACTTGAGCTTAGGAGCTGAAAACCAGCCTGGGCAACATGGTGAAATTCCATCTCTATAAAACGACAACAACAAAAACAAAAATTAGCAGGGCGTGGTGGTACGCAGCCTGTAGGCCCAGCTACCCTGGGAGCTGAGTCAGGAGGATTGCCTGAGCCCAGGAAGCCGAAGTTGCAGTGAGCTGTGATCACACTACTGCACTTCATCCTGGGTGACAGAGGGAGACCCTGTCTCAAAACAAAACAAAACCAAAAAACAACCAAAAACCACCCCCAAACCCTCTAGTATTTGAGAAGTTACTACAGGAATGCAGAACAGTACCTTAGCTGACTGTGGTGTTGAGAAATTTAGCCAAGCAGGAACAAAATCATGCTGCGCCATTTAGGTCCAGTGTCTCCTTTCAGCAAGGTGAGGCATCCAACCTCATGGCCAGGATCTGAAAACAAAACAACTCAAATCACTAATGTTTACAAGAATGTGATACCAATGTATAAAGGAATCTGTAATTATTCTAAGATTCCTCTTTACAGAAAGACCTGCCCTCTGAGCCTCTCTATAGATTACTTACCAAGCCTTTTAACTCAGAGAAGTTCTAAATAAAAGTAATTTTTGTTAAAACAAAAGAAAACGGTAACATGTGCCTGGAAGATTGACTTTTATTTTTTGTAGAGGAAGGTCTTGCTATGTTGCCCAGGCTGATCTTGAACTCCTGGCCTCAAGAGATCCTCCTGCTTCAGCCTCGCAAAGTGTTGGGATTACAGGTGTGAGTGACTGCACCCAGTGAATCTGGAAGGTTTTATGAAGGAAGCTAATGAATTCTTGATTGTTACATCAAATAACTTGAAGAATTAAACATCTATTTAAAACCACAGACACTTATGAAAAGAGATTAATCTGCTTCAAGTACTCAGGGAAATTCTAGCAAAAGCAGTAGAAAAGATATTCTTGGCTGGGCATGGTGGCTCACACCTGTAATCCCAGCACCTGGGGAGGCCGAGGTGGATGGCTAGAGGCCAGGAGTTTGAGACCAGTCTGGGCAACATGGCAAAACCCCATCTGTACCAAAAAATAATAAAGGAGCCAGGTGTGGTGGCACACGTTTGTGGTCCCAGCTACTCTGGAGGCTAAGGTGGGAGAATCACCTGAGCTGGGAAGGTTGAGGTTGCAGTGAGCTGAGATTGCACCACTGCACTCCAACCTGCGTGACAAAGTGAGACCCTGCCTCAAGCGGTGGGCGGGGGGATCTTCCTAGAGAAGGATGATACAACCTCTCAAGAGCTTTTCTATTTAGTTCACATGAATTTCTTCAAATACCAACTAGCATCAGTTTTCCTGAGATCTGTTGCTGTCTTCAAATCACCCCACTGATATTCTCCAAAATTAAATACATCAGAAAGCAGTAGGTATTTTTCATGATGCATATACATAGAGTCTTCTTTCCAAGTTAGACACATGGATATTTACCCCAGAGTGTAACCTCTGTGGTCCTGTTTCTGAACTCGAGTTGGCCAGCTGGATCTCCCACGAGGTTTTCCTGTTAAAAGGGTGCTTAAGTAACCTGGCCGGCAGCACGACTTATGATGAAGCACAAAGCAGCCAGGTTCTGTGTGGATCACTCTCTCAGTCCCCTCAACTGCTCATCTTAAACTATTTGGTTCCTGACACGTTTCCAAAAGGGGAAAGGGGAAAAGGGGAAGGGGGGAAGGGGAACATAAAAAGTATTTGTTACATTTACAAAAGGGGGGAAGGGGAAAGAGCTGTATCTATGTTCACCTCATTCAACTTCCTTGAGTTATGGCACTATGATGTTGCTTAATTAGGTAAGACATGGATATTTGCACCGAGTGCAAACACTGTTCATAACAAGGTCATAGCTAGAAAGACAGATGGGCTCAAGTGTGGACAAGTAATGTCATCAAGGTGACAGATCAAAAATACTAAGGCCCTATAAAAGATCTGAGCAGTCAACTCCAAAACATCCACATGACAAAGTCCTTAAAATACAAATCTCATTATTCTTACTCACGCAACTGCTAAAAAATAGTGTGCAGATATGTATTTATATTTGCCTTAACCTTCAAAATCTAGGGACATAAATCTTGTCTTTGTTAAAAAAAAAAAATAAATAAAAATATTTCAGACAGGAATTTGCTATACACTTTTCCCTCCACAAACAGCAGCTTTCAAGGCAAATTTCTTGGTATAAAGCTCCTAAATGTATATTCTATGTCTTTGGCCTTTACTATTTATAAATTCAGAGCAAAGTTAAAACATTAGAAAGATGGGTGGGATGGGTATTAAGAAATAGTCAAGGAGAGATATAGTTCCAAAATGAGAATTTCTTCTTCGGTTTTCTGTGTTTCACTTGTTCTGCTCCTTCCCAAAATCTGAATTGAGCCACTGGAAGGAGATATGGAGAATCTTCTACTGCTTTGGTAGAGAAGTCACTTATTATTTTGGATCCATTTCCACCATTTCACAATCACTTGAAAGGCCACACGAATCTATCACTCTGTAAATGAAAAAAACAAAACATAAAATCATAGGAGGCAAAATCACTATCTCATATATATATATATATATATATATATATATATATATATATATCTGCTAAAATGAGACACAGTTAAATAATCAAATCAAGGCCCTGAGAGTCAAAACCCTTAAGTCCAATTTAGACACTACGGATGTATGTCACCACCTATACCAACAAGATGACTGGGATATAAATCTTTTTTAAGGATTTGAGAAAAGTCACCTAAACAGAGTTTGCTATTTTTTTTTTTGGAGATGGAGTTTCGCTCTTGTTGCCCAAGCTGGAGTGCAATGGCGCTATCCCAGCTCACTGCAACCTCCACCTCCCAGGTTCAAGTTGATTCTCCTGCCTCAGCCTCCCAAGTATCTGGGATTACAGGTGTGCACTAACACGCCCAGCTAATTTTTTGTATCTTTAGTAGAGATGGGGTTTCACTATGTTGTCCAGGCTGGTCTCGAAACTCCTGACTTTGTGACCTGCCCGCCTTGGCCTCCCAGAGTGCTGGGATTACATGAGTGAGCCACCGTGCCTGGCCTGGAGTTTGCTTTTTTATATAAAAGCACCTGTAATCTCAACACTTCGAGAGGTCAAATTTTCCAAACAGCTGTCTAAGGTATTCAGAAATGCAAAATAATGGGTCTTTCAGATCTAGATTTTTCTCTCATAAATAGAACAGGTTGCCCATGAGTAGTCAAAGAACCACATAGCTTGCTGGTATATTACCAAAGTCACCAACTACCTATTTGTTTAGTACTAGCTACAGCTAGGATCCTTAAGATATCTGTCATAGTATTTTTTATGTATTTATTTATATATATATATATATTTAGATACGTGGCTCTCAATTCAGAGATTTAAAACTTTTATAATCTAACTTGTTAGGCACTGAGTGAAACAAAAATTTCTTTGGTAATTTCTCAACATTCTTCCAGGGGATTCCAATTAGAAACAGGGTCTCACCCTATTGCCTAGGCTGGAGTGCAGTGACTTGATCGTAGCTCACTGCATCCTTAACTCCCAGGTTTAAGCAATCCTCTCAGAGACCTCAGCTTCCCGAGTAGCAAAAAAACCATGGGACTACAGACGTGCACCATCATGCCCATCTAATTAAAAAATTTTTTTTGCAGACACAGGGTCTCACTTTGTTGCCCAGGCTGGTCTTGGAACTCCTAGGTTCAAGCAATCCTCCTGCTTTGGCCTCTCACAGGGCTGAGATCACAGGTGTGAGCCACTGTGCCTGGCTGCAGAAAGATTTATTTGATAGAAAAGAATTTTTGCATCTATGGGTAATTCTGGTCTATACTGGTAAATTTCAGTTTGGAAGATATTTCTCATATATCCAATTCAGCAGCCTTGCACTATATTGTTCACGGGAATAAGTTCATGGGAATAAGAAATACCAAATTCAGGATAGTAAGTATCTCTGCGGGAGAAATGAAGGGAAATAAAAAAGAGGTCCCAAAGAGTTTCAACTGTATCTGTAATGCATTATTTCTCAAGTTGAGTGATGGGTACAAGATGACTATTCACTTATTGCTCTTTTTATAAACTTGTAAAACTGAAAAGAGTATTAGGCCGGGTGCGGTGGCTCATGCCTCTAATCCCAGCACTTTGGGAGGCCGAGACAGGTGGATTACTGGAGGTCAGGAGTCCAAGACCGACCTGGCCAACATGGTGAAACCCCGTCACTACTAAAAATACAAAAATTAGCCAGGCGTGGTGGTGCGTGCCTGTAGTTCCAGCTACTCAGGAGGCTGAGGCAAGAGAATCACTTGAACCCAGGAGACGGAGGTTGCAGTGAGCCGAGATCCCACCACTGCACTCCAGCCTGGGTGACAGAGCCAGACGCTGTCTCAAAAAAAAAAAAAAAGCAAAAAACCCCAAAATTGTTTTTATACAGGCCTATACCTATAACTCCCAGTAACAGATACATGAAACTGTCCCTGTAGTGAAGTTATTCTAGAAAAATAATCAAGTCAAGCATCCTTATGGAAAAGATATAATTAACTGTCTGGTGTATACTTTTTATCTTACGAATTCTAGTTTAAACCACAGAAAACCTGAAGTTCAAGACAGAGAGAGAAATCATCTATTAGGGTATAAAACTGTTGGACACAAAGGAAAATGCCTCAATTTTCAACATAAACAATTCCCTCTTTTCAATAACCACTAGGTACTTTCCAGTTTTCCAACTGACACACACCATCACCTTTTCAGTGTTTTACACACCGAATCCAAAGTTTCTGTACCAGAGTCCCAACTTAGGCAGGACTAGGAGAAATACTAACTAGCAATACTTTGATACTATTACAGGTCCTATGGCTGTTGTATATCCCGTAACAATTACTCACCCATCACCCTTAACAAGCTGGGATACCTGAAGTGTAAAGAGTGTGACCTACACATGCATGTGCAGAGTATGTGGTTGAGAGGAGATGCACTGTAAGTGGGGACGTTTGATCAAACAGAACAAATGAAAAATGAAGAAGATAGATAACAGAAATTTCTGTTCTGGAAGTAACAGACTAAAAGGAAAAATTCCAAAATGTTCTTAACGGTTTTAGTAGGATGGTGGAATTACGGGCATTTTGTTTTATCTTCTCTATTAGTCAGAAGTTTTTGTAATGAACTTACTTTGCTCTGTAAATTTTAAATTAAAGATCTTTAGTGATGCCTTTTAGGGCTGTGGCTAGTTTTACAGAATGGCTAACTGGGAGACTTCTGCTTACTACTAACAAATTCTGAGAAGAAAAAACACATCACTTAAAACTCTCTTAGAACTATTTTTTTTGGTCTGAGAAAACAGAGCAGGGTTCTGAGTAGCTGGGACTGCGGGTGAATGTCACCATGCTGAGCTAATTAAAAAAAAAAATTCTTGGGCTGGTGTGGTGGCTCACATCTGTAATCCCAGCACTTTGGGAGGCTGAGGTGGGCAGATCACGAGGTCAGGAAATCGTCACCACGGTGAAACCCCATCTCTATAAAAATACAAAAAATTAGCCAGGCGTGGTGGCAGGTGCCTGTAATCCCAGCTACTCGGGAGGCTGAGGCAGGAGAAGGGTGGGAACCCGGGAGATGGAGCTTGCAGTGAACCAAGATCACACCACTGCACTCCCCCTGGGCGACAGAGCGAGACTCCGACTCAAAAAAAAAGAAAAAAAAAAATTCTTCTGTAGAGATGGGGTCTCACTATGTTGCCTAGGCTGGTCTCAAATGCCTGCGCTCGAGCGTCTCACAGAATTTTTTTTTTTTTTTTTTTGGAGATGAAGTCTTACTTTCTGACCCTGGCTGGAGTGCAGTGGCATGACCTCGGATCACTGCAACCTCTGCCTCCTCCCGGCTTCAAGCAATTCTCAAGCCTCAGCCTCTTGAGTAGCTGGGATTACAGGTGCCCACCACCACACCCAGTTAATTTTTGTATTTTTGGCAGAGATAGGGTTTGCCATCATGTTAGCCAGGCTGGTCTTGAACTCCTGACTTCAAGTGATCCACTGCCTGGGCCTCCCAAAGTGCTGGGATTACAGGTGTGAGTCACCGCACCTGGCCTCATAGAACTTTTAAAAAACATGAAAGATGGCCGGGCCTGGTGGCCGAGGCGATTGGATCACCTAAGGTCAGGCATTCGAGACCAGCCTAGCAATATGGTGAAACCCCATGTTTACTATAAATACAAAAATTCACTGGGCGTGGTGGCTGGCACCTGTAATACCAGCTACTTGGGAGGCTGAGGCAGGAGAATCACTTGAACTCGGGAGGTTGAAGTGAGCTGACGGGAGGTTGAAGTGAGCTGAGATCCCGCCATTGCACTTCAGCCTAGGTGACAGAGGGAGACTCTCACAAAGAAAAACATAACATAAAAGACTAGACTGGAGGGGAAATCAAGATTCTTTCTAATATGAGATGTCAAGCATGTGCTCTGGAGCTCAAAAGAGAGGTGTGTTCTACTGGTAGAATTTTGGTAATTGTCAGTATTTGGTAGACAACATTTAAAGTTGGGGAATAGGTGAAATCTAAGGAGAGTATAAAGATGAAAAAGTTGGTCAAGTGCGGTGGCTCATGCCTGTAATCCTAGCACTCTTGAGAGGCCGAGGTGGGTGGATCATGAGTTTGACACCAGCCTGACCAACATGGTGAAACCCCGTCTCTACTAAAAATACAAAATTAGCTGGGTGTGGTGGTGCACAACCTGTAATCCCAGCTACTCAGAAGGCTGAAGCAGGAGAATCACTTGAAACCGGGAGGTGGAGGTTGCAGTGAGCTGAGATCACGCCACCACTGCACTCCAGCCTGGGCAATAGAGTGACACTCTGTCTCAAACAAAAAAAAAAAAAAAGGGAAAGTTTCCAAGTCTTGTTTATTTCATTTCATTACTTCTTTTCCATCTGTTACTTGTGACTCTTCAAGGTCTAATTACTCTCCAACTTAAAAAACTAATTTTTTAGGCACTACTAGTCTCTTTCCACCATCTGCCTCAGCCTCTCCTACTGGTTGCCACACTCTGTTCCTAGACTTAGATTGTAATTATATTACTACTCTGCTCAAAAATGTCTGGTTTCCCACCAACAATACAACAGGATTTAAATTCCTCAGTCTAAGAGACAAGAAATAATAAGCCTTTCCCCCAGCCCTCAAAAACCAGCCCAAAAAGTCTCCTTTAATTCTCTATCTGGAAGTAATTCCTGCCTCTGAAAATGAAACCTTCAAAGTACTTTTTTTTTTTTTTTTTTAAAGACAGAGTCTTCTGTCATCCAGGCTGGGGTGCAGTGGCACTCACTGCAACCTCCGCCTCCTAGGTTCAAGCAATTCTCCTGTCTCAGCCTCCCAAGTAGTCCCAAAGTGGGACTACAGGTGCCCACCACCACGCCCGGTTAATTTTTGTATTTTTAGTAGAGACGGGGTTTCACCATATTGGTCAGGCTAATCTTGAACTCCTGACCTCAGGTGATCCACCCGCCTTGGCCTCCCAAAGTGCTGGGATTACAGGCGTGAGCTACCGTGCCCGGCCTCAAAGTACTTTAATTGTGCCTACTAGGCCACTAACACTCACTTCTTCCAGGATAGTTATAAATGTTTATCTTAGCTCCAAAAGTAGGCCAAAAACTTGTCACTTCTAAGAATCCTGATTTGCTATTCTTTGAAACACACATAGCATGTATCTAGCATGGTACCGTGCATATGGTAAGGATTCAAAAGTTTAATAAATTTTTACAAAGTATAATAAAGCAAGGCTGCAGAGAAATTAGAAACCTCATGTATTGCTGGTAGAAATGTAAAATGGTGCAGCTACTGTGAATAACTGGTTAAACACTGAGGTACTACATGACCTAATAATTCTACTTCTAGGTATATATCCAAGAGAAATAAAAACATGTCTACACAAATACTTGTAACTGAACGTTCATGGTAGCCTTATTCACAATAGCTACAAAGCAGAAACAACTGAACTGTCTATCAATAGATGAACAATATACTGTATATTCACACAACAGGCTATTATTCAGCTATAAAAAAGGAAATGAAGTACTGATATAAGCTACAACACGACATGAAAATATTACGTTAAATGAAAGAAGGCAGACACAAAAACTGTAAATTGTATTATTTCACTTATATGAAACATCCAGTCCCACAGAGCTAGAAAACAGGTCAGTGATTACCAGGGCTTGGGAAGAGGAGGGAATGGGATGTGACTGCTTAATATAGATGAAAATTTAGTTTGGGGTAAGAAAAGGTTCTGGAACTACATAGTGGTGATGGTTGCACAACACTGAGAATGTACTTCATGCCATGGCAATTGTACATTTTTTCAATTGGTTCTGATGGTAAATCTTGTATTTTCCCATAATTAAAAGAATTATAATAAAGTAGTCAATGTTAATATTAAATACAAACATTACCCTACATCACCCATTCTTTTTCAGATTATGAAAGTACTTTTGCTCCCTCTCTACAAACTCCCTGTATCTGAATACTTGATACAACCATTCATTCATAAACATTTGTCAAATATTTTACCTCTTCAAAACAAAATCTCCAACTTATCAGGCACCTCATATGTCAGGCGCATTATTCAGTATTTCACAACATGACCTAATTTTATATTTTATAATTAAGTTTATACTGCTAGGAGAGCACCTCCCTGGCCAAGGGCCTTATCTCAATTACCTCTACTTCAGCCTCCTTTTACCTAGATACACTACTACCAGTGCTGTTGGCTTCAACCACTCATTTTCTCCAGAGTCCAGTAGCATCACCAATTATTCCTTCTGGTAACTTCAACTTCTATTTATACTGGGTCCACTCAATTTACAAAAAACTGTACTCAATTCTCCAAATTAAAACAAACCCCCTTATTAAAGCCTGTATCTTGCTCTAGGTATATCCTTGATGTGCTTTACCCTCCAGTCTTTTGTTTTTTGGGTTTCTTTTTTTTTTTTGAGACAGTCTCATTCTGTTGCCCAGGGTGGAGTACAATGGCGCCATCTTGGCGCACCGCAACCTCCACCTCCTGGGTTCAAATAACTGTTGTGCCTCAGCCTCCCGAATAGCTGAGATTATAGGCATGTGTAACCTGTATTTTTGTATTTTTAGTAGAGACGGAGTTTCACCACGTTGGCCAGGATGGTCTCCAACTCCTGGTCTCAAGTGATTCACCTGCCTCAGCCTCCAAGAGTGCTGGGATTACAGATGTGAGCCACGCCACCCCGCCTGCCCTCTAGTCTTAACAAAAATCTATACAGAACAGTGTATCCTTATTGTCTTTATTTCCTCACTCCCCCATTTATTCCTCAACCCACAGAAAATTACCTTTCCCCCACAGCTCTGACCCTTCTATTTTCAAAATATTCCCATTAAGTTAATCTAACTAGTATATGATAGGCATAAATAAGTTTGCAGAGAAATAGTTGATGAATGACAGTGAACAAAACATTTGCACCGAAATAAGAATATATTTATAGTATTCAAAATACTGTAGGAATATTTATGAATTTTTAAGTACCTAATAAATTAAATTGCACACTTAAAAACAGAACACCTAGCCAGGCACAGTGGCTCAAGCCTGTAATCTCAGCACTCTGGGAGGCTGAGGTAGGCGGATAACTTGAATTCAGGGGTTCAAGGCCACCCTGGCCAACATGGTGAAACCTCATCTCCACTAAAAATACAAGAATTAGCTGGGTGTGATGGCACACACCTGTAATCCTGGCTACTTGGGCAGTTGAGGCACAAGAATTGCTTGAACCTGGGGAGTGGCAGAGGTTGCAGTGAGCCAATATCACACCACTGCACTCCAGCCTGGGCAACAGAACAAGACTGTCTCAAAAACAAAAACAAAACAGAACACCTGCATCTACATATTAGGCTGAACAAATGTTCTTGAGGAAGTTAATGGCTGATGTAATGCCCTAAACTTGAAAAACTTCACCAGCCTAGGCAAAATAGGGAGACCCTGTATCTTCAAAAAATTTAAAACTTAGCTAGGCATGGTGGTAGGTGCCTATAGTTTCAGCTACTTGGAGGGTGAGGTGAGAGAATCACTTGAGCCCAGGAATTCAAGGTTGCAGTAGGCTATGACTGTGCCACTGCACTCCAGTCTGGGTGACAGTGAGACCCTCTCTTAAAAAATAAAAATTAAAAACTTCACTTAATTTCAATACATTCTCCATCTGTCATTGATATACCATTTTAATTCTGTCAAAGGCATAATTTTGAGCACATCTTCAACCATGAAATAGTTTCCATTCTATCTATACTATATAAAATAATTAAAAAGCCCTGTTTTCTCTGTAACACCGTTTAAGTTTGGCTCAAATACAGAGATTATTCTTTCTTTTTTTGGAGACAGGGTCTCACTCTGCTGCCCTAGAGTTCACTGGCACAATCATAGTTCACCATAGCTTGAAGCTCCTGAGTTTAAGCAATCTTCCTGCTTTAGCCTCCCAAGTAGATGAGACAACAGGTGCATGCCAGCAACAGCAGTGGTAGAGACGGAGGTCTCACTATGTTGCTCAGGTTGGTGTCAAACTCCTGGCCTCAAGGGACCCTTCTGCCTCAGCCTCCCAAAGTGTTAGGATTATAGGTGTGAGCCACTGCGGCCAGCCCAGGGATTTAATAGCTGTATGCGAAAATCTAAAAGTATGCAGCATCTAACTTTTGACCAGCCTTGTTTAATTTTGGCTCCATAAACAAAGTAACTTTAAGTAAAACAATAACAGACGTAGTTTAGTCATTTGAAAGTCTTCTTCAGGCCGGGCGCGGTGGCTCAAGCCTGTAATCCCAGCACTTTGGGAGGCTGAGACGGGCGGATCACCAGGTCAGGAGATCTAGACCATCCTGGCTAACACAGTGAAACCCCGTCTCTACTAAAAAATACAAAAAACTAGCCGGGCGAGGTGGTGGGCGCCTATAGTCCCAGCTACTCGGGAGGCTGAGGCAGGAGAATGGCGTAAACCCGGGAGGCGGAGCTTGCAGTGAGCTGAGATCCGGCCACTGCACTCCAGCCTCGGCGACAGAGTAAGACTCCGTCTCAAAAAAAAAAAAAAAAAAGAAAGTCTTCTTCAGGGTAAAGAAAGGCTTTTGGGTATGATCCCCCCACCCTCTGCCAAAATTGATAAAACGACTAAGTAACATGACTTCATAAATTAACTGGATAGTTTATAATCTGTGTATTGCATAAAACAGAAAAAGAACATAATGTAGTTCTCAGCTAAGGGATCATTAAAAATATTTTTGATGGATTGTGAAGTGCTTTTTAGCAAATAAAAGGATTCAAAGAACGGAGTGGCACTGATTTATAACAAACAGTATGTAACATTCTTAGATCTTACGTCCATAAAAATGAAAAACATAAGTTGGCCCAAATCTGAACTCCTTTTTAGTATTTCCCCATACCACTGGTCATCAACCTATCTTTATCTGTCTCCCACTGATCCCAAGCACATAGAACACTATCTGGAACATAGTAGATAAATATTTCCTGAATAAATGCTTTGGTGACTAGTAGGGCGGTACATCTTCAACTTCACAAGGTAACGTCATAATACTTTCGAACAAGGTGTAACCAGTTTTCACCATTATCAGCAGCATTTTAAGCGTTCCATCTGCTTTACATCTTCAACCAAACTACATATGGCCAGACCGGAGGTTATTCTTTGCTGGTGGGTATAACATGATCACCTACTGTAGTCTTTTAATCTATTTATCAGGTCTTTGTATTTCCCTTTTCATAAGATACCTATTCTTTTTACCATTCTTCTTTTGGTTGTTGATCTTATTTAACGCAAGAGAATAAATCAGATACAAATCCTTTGATTATGAGTTGCAAATACCTTTTTCCACTTCAAAGGTTATCTTTTGATTTTCTTTCCCATGTCTTTTGATGAGCACACATTCTTAATTTAGATGCAATCAAAGCTGCTGGTCATTTACTCTATGATTCACATTTCTGTATCTTGTTTATAGTAGTTTTTCTCCAAGGTCCACACAATTTACCTATATTGACTTCTTAGTTTTAAGTTTTGTCTTTCACATTTAGGACTTCAATCAGTTGGAAATGATTTGTATATGGTATGAGACCCAGGTCCAATTTCATTCTTTTCCGTATGAAAATAAAAATTGTTCCAGAAGTATTCTTTTTTCACTGATTTATACAGCCAGCTCTATCATAAATTGTTTCTATATATGTATGGATCTGCTTCCAAATTTCTGTTCCACTGGCTTATTTACATATTTTGACACTACCACCATATGTCTTAACTATTATACCTTTACAATAATATTCTGATATGTATTAGAGCAAGGCCATCTCCCCTCATAATATACCGATAGAATGCCTTGGCTAGTCTTAACTCTCTGGCTTTTTTTTTTTTTTTTTTTGAGACACAGAGTCTCACTCCATTACCTAGGCTGGAGTACAGTGGTATGTATGATCTCGGCTCACTGCAACCTCTGCCTCCCAGGTTCAAGTGATTCTCGTGCCTCAACTTCTCAAGTAGCTGGGATTACAGGCGTGTGCCACCATGCCCGCCAGGCTGGTCTTGAACTCCTGGCCTCAACTGATCCACCTGCCTGGGCCTCCCAAAATGCTGGGATTACAGGTGTGAGCCACCATGCCCAGCCTCTCTGGCTCTTTAACATTAATTTTAAAACAGGCCAGGAACGGTGGTACATGCCTGTAATTCCAGCACTTTGGGAGGCTGAGGTGGGAGAATCGCTTGAGCTCAGGAGTTCAAAATCAACCTCAGCATCATGGTGAAACCCCATCTCCACAACAAAGAAAATACAAAAATCAGCTGTGTGTGGTGGCTCACACCTGTAGTCCCAACTACTCAGGAGGTTGAGGTGGGAGGATTGCTTGAACCTGGGAAGCTGAGGCCGCACTGAGCAGAGATGGTGTCACTGCACTCCAGGCCTGGGTGACAAAGCAACTCTGTCTCTAACAATAAATGAATAAATAAATAAATAATTTTAAAAACAACTATGTCAAATTTAAGGGGGAAAATCTTGTTATGACAGTGCTTGGAATAGCAATAAATCTAGATTAAAATGGGAGAACTGACATCTTCATAATAAATCTTCCAAATCATGAGCATGGTCAATTTCTTATTTAAGTCTTCTTTAACATCATCAAGTAAAGTTCTAAACTTTTTTTCCATAAAGATGCTGTATATCTTTTTAAAAAGATTTCTTCAGGCCAGGCGCGGTGGCTCCTACCTGGGAGGCCAAGGCAGGCAAATCACGAGGCCAGGAGTTCGAGACCAGCCTGGCCAACACTATGAACCCTGTCTCTACTAAAAATACAAAAAATTAGGTGGGCATGGTGGCAGGCACTTGTAGTCCCAACTACTCAGGAGGCTGAGGCAGAAGAATCGCTTGAACCCGGGAGGTGGAGGTTGCAGTGAGTCAACATTGTGCCACAGCACTCCAGCCCAGGTGACAGTGCGAGACTCTGTCTCAAAAAAAAAAAAAAAAAAAAAATTCTTAGATACCTTATAAATGTATTTTTGATGCTATTGCATTATTTCCTTTAAATGGCTGTTTACTGCTGGCATAAATTATATCCAGCAACCTTGCTAAACTCTAATTCTAATAATTTGCCTAGATTCCACAAATAATGAGATAGAAAAACTCTTTTTATACACGTTAACTTTTAGGTGCCTATCAGACATCAAGGTGGAGATGTTAAGTAGATAGCTGGATAACAGTCTGCAGTTCATGACAAATACAGACTGTAGACAAATTTCATTTAAAACCATGGACCTAGATGAGATCATCAACAAAGCGAATGTAAAAAGAGATGGAACCTTGATATATAACTTTAAAGATTGGGAGGACTGAGGAAAAAAACCATCAAAGTGTGGGGACCCAGAAGCTAAGCAGAAACATGTTTCAAGAAGGTAGAGTGACCATTTTCAAATGTTATTAAATAGGATAAAAAGCTGATAACTCACCACTGGATTCACTTGGAAGTGTCAGTGACAATGTTGGACAAGGGAGGTGGTGAAAGCCTGATTCCAGTGAGTTCGAGAGGGAAGGAATTGGAAACTAAAAGTGTAGACAACTCTTTTGAGAAGTGTTGCTGCAGAACAGAGAAAAGGAGCATGTAGGCTAGAAGGGGATAGTGTGGTCAAAAGAAGTTTTTTACTGCACTGATAGGAATAACCCAGCAGAGAAAGAAAACTTCATGCAGCTGATACAGAAAACTGCTGAAATATCCTTCAGCAATTCAGAGGGGTGAGATGTCATGTACCAATAAAGACTGGCCTTCAACAAGCTCATGAATACTTCACTTACAGGAACAGGTGGGAAAGCAGAACGCGTGGGTACTAATGCAATGAGAGTTTGGAAGGTCTATCCTGATTGCTTCTATCTTCTCAACTAAGTAGAAAGCAAGACCTTCAGCTAAAAGTATGGGTAAGTGCAGAGGAGTTGAGGGGTGTGAGAACAATTAAAGCGTGAAACTGAAGAATGAACTACGGAGATACAGTAGAGCTTCCCAGCAGAGCAAGAGCCCATACCTGTAAGCTACCATGACTTTGACCCCCGAATTCTCTTTCTCTTCTCACTGACCCATACCCAATTCCCCAAACGCCAATCTAAGTTAAGATTCCAGTTCTTGCTTACTTTGCTTGTCACCCATGAGGCTGACTGTGGTTGAAAGAGACACAACCATGCTTTTAAATATTTGTTTTCGGCTGGGCGCCGTGGCTCACGCCTGTAATCCCAGCACTTTGGGAGGCTGTGGCAGGCGGATCACTTGAGGTCAGGAGTTCAAGATCAGCTTGGTCAATGTGGTGAAACCCCATCTCTACTAAAAATACTAAAATTAGCCAGGAATGGTGGCGCATGCCTTTAGTCCCAGCTACTCGGGAGGCTGAGGTAGGAGAATTGCTTGAACCTAGGAGGTGGAAGTTGCAGTGAGTGAGCTGAGATTGCGCCACTGCACTCCAGCCTGGGTGACAGAGGAAAACTCCTCTGAGGGGGAAAAAAAATAAATTTTAGCCAGAAATAGTGGTGTTGTAGTCCCAACTACTTGAAAGGCTGGGAAGATTGCTTGAGCCTGGGAAGTCAAGGCTACAGTGAGCCGTGATGATCATGCCACTACACTCCAGCCTGTGCTACAGTGTGAGACCCTGTTTCACAAAAGTAAAAACAAAGAGAAAGTACCTAATACTATGGTGATTAACATGGATATGTAAAGTCTATTATGGAGTCTAATAAACAAAATCCCTGTAGCGGCTAGGAAAAGAAAAAAATATAAATGAACAAAATTGTATTTCTATCACAAATTCAACGACAACAATGGGATTTCTGTACCCATAAGAGGTGCATGAGAGAAATTATGTGAAGTGCTATGACATAATATAAAGCACAATATAGAACATTATCTTGAATTATTCACTAATTCATACTCTTAAAACCTGAATCAAATCATGAGACTATTTTACACCTATCAAACTGGCAAAAAAAAAATTCTGACACTATAAAGTGTTAATGAAGATGAGGCACAAACAAAGAATTCTCATACACTGCTGATTATAGTGTAAACTGGCCCACAACCACTTTGGAAACTGGCAAACAACAAGTTGTAAAACCTCTATGATCCATTAATCCTAATCACGCATAACCACAAGAAATACTGATAATATCCTATAACATGGATGAACCTTCATCCATTATGCTACATGAAAGAAGCCAGACATAAAAGATCACGTAGTTCTACAATGGTTCTACAATGGTTGTACAACTCTGAATATACTAAAAACCACTAAATTGTACACTTTAAATAAGTGTATTTTGTTATATAAATTAGAGCTCAATGAAGCTGTTTCCAAAAAAAATTAAGACCAACGATTGATAAGGGACTGGGAAATCCTTCGTCACCAACGTAACACCATGCAAATTAGTTTCTTGTTCTAAGCCGAAAGATTGTTTAATATATAGATAGGACTACCTTAATAAAGAACCTATCTTAGCATTACAATGTCTTTTGTGATACAATGCAAAATGAGGAATTGCTATGCTGCATTTTAGTCAACAATGTTTAAAGGTGAATCCATCAATCTGTCAGCTATAAACTTTAGAGAAAAACATAGGAATTAAAAAAAGAACAAGCTAAATAATAACATAAGTATGTGATCATACCAAACCATTCTAGGGTAAGTGACACAGTCTCAAAATCAGTGTCACTGAAAAATAAAGACTATACTACACTAAAAAGATATAGATAAATTAAACATTTGCAACAAGGTCCTAAATCAGATAATAGCTTGGACAGCTAGCTGTAATAAACATTTTTTTTTTTTGGATCAGCTGGAGAAATTTGAATAGCACCTGGGTATTAGAAGAAATGAACATTTACTCACATGGAAAGCGGGTATCACCCACTAAAAATAGGAAGTTGATCTCATTTAGTAAAATAAAAATAGAAACCTAAATATACGCGCTTAGACGACAATCTGGTAAAAAATGCACCGAGTTGTTAACAGTAGTAACTCCTGTGTGATAGGAATGCTAAGGCTTTATTTTTGCATACCTATATAGTCTAATATTCTACATTATCCTTACACTGCTTCTGTAATAAAAAGATTACTAAAAGAAAGAATCACACGGAGAGCTTTAATAAATCACTGATGTCCAGGCCTTACTCCAGATAAATTTTAAAAGGTTGAGAACTATCACTTTTGAGAATTGGGGCAGATAAAAGGGAAAATTGCCTGACAAGGCTTAAAAAGAAATTTATCAGAAGAACCCTGGGAATTCAGAGAACGAAGGAAAGGCTCTCTTGACTTGGCAAACACCAAAAACCAAAGGAAGCTAAGCAGTCAAAACCCCCGCCAAGGTCATGCCACAGGAAGAGCCTGCTGAGGAAACTGCTCCAGCTAGCAATGCCACCACCAACAGCCACTGGAATGAATTCCAAACCCTCCTTGCATCTTTGCATCATCTCTCACTCTGGTGCAAGTCCCCAAAGTCAAGGGTATCTGACTGGCACAGTTTGGGTAACATGACCCAGCTCTAGCTGCCAGGGGTCCAGCACAGAAAGTTTATCTATATGGTGTGTGTGTGTGTGCACCCAACCTGTCCAGCATCCTCTCCCACTAAGATTCACAAAAAAGCAATACTGGAAAGGGGTTAAAATGGTAAACAGACAAAAGAAACAACAAAGGATCATTTTAAAGCCCAATTAGTAGAATATCCAACACAAGAATCCTGCCAGCCTTGCCATTAGGAATCAACTTGAATTACTGTGCCTTCTTCTGCTTCATTGTTCCAAAAACATTTCCTAAAAAGTAATTTCAGGCCAGGCACAGTGGCTCATGCCTGTAATCTCATCATGTGGGGAGGCAAAGATGGGAGGAATTGCTTGAGTCCAGGAGTTCACCACCAGCCTGGACAACATAGTGAGACTCTATCTATACGAAAAAAAAAAAAAAATTAGCCAGGCATGATGGCACACACTTCTATTTCCCAGCAGGGCTGGGGGTGAGGGCCCAGGATGGAGCTGAGGTGGGAGGATCACTTGAGCCTAGGAGGTCAAAGCTGCAGTGAGCTATGATCATGCTACTGCACTCCAATCTGAGCAACAGAACAAGACCGTCTCTGCAAAATAAATAAACTTTTATCAGTTTCAGCAGCACCAAAAGGCTCTAATTCCCTATGATTACAACAGGCTATTTGTAACATTTTCAAAACTATGTATTTTTTTAAATAATTGAGTGATTTAATAGTAGTGACTAACAGATTGAGACACGCCTTTTTTTTTGGGAGAAAGTCTCTCACTCTGTCACCTAGGCTGGAGTTCAATGGCACAATCTTGGCTCACTACAACCACTACCTCCCGGGTTCAAGTGATTCTAGTGCCTCAGCCTCCAGAGTAGCCGGGATTACAGACATTCACCACCATGCCCAGCTAATTTTTGTATTTTTAGTAGAGACAGGGTTTCGCCATGTTGACCAGTCTGGTCTTAAACTCCTGGCCTCATGTGATCCGCTTGCCTCGGCCTACCAAAGTGCTGGGATTACAGGTGTGTGCCACCATGACCAGCCGAGACATACTTTTTTTTTTTAAAAAAAAGAATCACTTTACAAGCATCTCTAAAAATCTCTTCTCAAGATAAGCTTCACTTCCAAAGCAAATATTAATTTTTAAGGTAGAATAGCAAATTCAGGACCTAGATGGCTCTGTCACACACTAGCTGTGTGACCTTGAACAAGTCATTTCACCTCTTTGTGTCTCAAACACCTACCTAATTTGGAGACTCTTGAATTGCTGTTGATTAAATCAGTGAAAGTATATAAAGTGTTAAGAGTAATGCCTGGATGTTGTTCCCTGCAAAAAGAAAAAAGAATAGTGCCTAGCCTATAGTGAGTATACCATAAGTGCAAACAATAAAATGCCTAATAGTTGGAGGGCAGATAATAGGGAAAAAAATTCAGTTTTGAGAAATTTTCAGATTGAATATACTGAGACAACTATTCATTAGTAACCAAAACTAGGAAATAAAAACACTGAAAACTCATGATACTTGGCTCAATTTTATAACACAATAAATATACAAGTAGGGGGAAAAAAAGGCAAGAAAAAAAACACCTGGAAAAGTTAACACTGAATTGGGCACCAAAGCAAACCAAACACTCCACTTTACATAGCATCTCAAACCAGAGTAAATAACCCATAAAGTTACCCTGTGTTGCCCAACAGAGAAATTGCAAGAAAATGATACAATGAGAATCACTGAACAAACCAGAAAATAAAAATTCCCAAATACACAGAATCACTAACAAATTTAGTCTTCTCAGTCTTCTCTATTTCCAAATCAAATCTCAATCTAAGCCTCTATAGCCAATTACCAATTTATAAGGAATCAAGAAAATCTAGAATGTGGGAAACTGCAGGACAAATGACCTGGTTCTTTAACAAAATACAAGGAAAAAAACTGAGGAGAAATATGCAAATAAAGGCATTTAAAATGGCAGTCAATTGCAGTTTGTGGGACCTAGATCCTGATTCAAATAAATTACAAAAGTCAACAGAAAAGCAGTATCTAATAAAGAAAAACACTATTCCATGTGCAACTCATCTGTGCAGATTTCACTGAGTTTCACTGGATTGGTGTGTAAAAGGATGTTCATTAAAGACAACTTCTCTAATAATCATGAAGCTCTTACGGTCAGACATTATTTTAAGAATTCTACAAATATCATTTATTTATTACAACAACCCTAGGAGAAGGTACTATTGTTATCTCTACTTAACAGATGAAGAAACAAAGAGTCTCATTTAAGTAATTCACTCAAAGTCACAAAGCTGTAAGCAGCAAAGCTGAGATTCGAACCCAAATGGTCTGGCTACAAAGCCAACCACTGATTACCATACTATGCCATTTCTCTGTGAGGTATGGTGGAAACTATGCTTTGGAATCACAGAAAGCTGCCCAAATCTCCATCTCTATGTTACCCAAATTACTTAACTTCTTGGAACCTCTGTATACTCTCTTGTATTTATTTAAATAGTAAGGAATAATAAGATTACATAATTGACTTCATTACAGCATCTAAGTTTATGAAGCCCACAATAAATGGTTCCTATTGCTCTTTCTGCCATACATGGTAAGACGAATTAAAAAGTAGAAAAATTTACAAACAGCACAGAAACTGGAAAAGCTCTTTCAAATTAACTAGACAGCCCCAAAACCAACTTTTCTATATACTTACATACTTTAAGGATAGCAATAATTCAGACAAGAACTTTTTTATATACCCAACTTTTAAACTTGAGCAGAAACAGAGTCTGCAAGCTCAATTTAAAGTACAGCTAAACTTAACCAAATGAGATTTTTCTGGGGGAAAAAACTTACTCCACACAAATAGACCTACTGCTCAGAAAAGGGTACTAAAACTTTGTTCATTCTGGTGATTCTCTAGCCTGACATATGGTTAACAAAAGGCAAAGTGGCTTTGAAGGCAAAGTGGTTTTTATCTTAGAAAAGGAAGATGAACTTAAAGAGTTTGTTAAAATCACCTCCTTTAAGAATAATTGCTTTTTATGTTATCCTCCAACTATTAAGTATTATCTGTTAAACTATACAGTTCTTTGTTTTATGGTCATCTAGATATTCCCAGTCCCTAGTTTCTTTTACTGAGTTGTTTTAGCTGAAAAATGATTCAGCTAATAGATCAATTAAAGACTATTAGACTTAGTAAAGAAAAACAATAGGCTCTTTTAAATGTTTGCCTAGCATGTTTGAAATCACGTATAAAAATTCAATTTACATAACATCAGAAATATATCTGGCCGGGCGCAGTGGCTCACGCCTGTAATCCCAGCACTTTGGGAGGCCGAGGCGGGCGGATCACAAGGTCAGGAGATCGAGACCATGGTGAAACCCCGTCTCTACTAAAAAATAGAAAAAAATTAGCCGGGCGCAGTGGCAGGCGCCTGTAGTCCCAGCTACTCGGGAGGCTGAGGCAGGAGAATGGCGTGAACCTGGGAGGCCGAGCTTGCAGTGAGCCGAGATTGCGCCACTGCACTCCAGCCTGGGCGACAGAGGGAGACTCCATCTCGGGGGGGGAAAAAAAAAAAAAAAAAAAGAAATATATCTACCTCAGTTAAGTTACACCTGTGGACAAAAGTTCAGTTCCTCTTACTGAACTATTTTTCAAGTTTGATTATAAGCTGTTTGAGGCAGATTTCAGTGGGAAATAGGAAACACTGAGTCTGATTTAGAAGTAACTTTGGCAATTAGGTCTCTAACAGCACAACCACATACTAAATTCCAGACAACAGTCAATTATGAGGTGGTATGTTATTTCTCCGCCACCTAGATTTTTCCCCTCATCTATCTGAACAACCATAAATACACCAAAATTTGCCTTTCCCATTAGTTTTTTTTAGTTGGAATCCTTTAAAATTTTGTGTGCCTTTCATCTTTTAGACCAACAGTCTTACTTTCATGTTTAAAGGCAGTGACCATAACCGTTAAGTTAAACACAACGACTAAGATTGCCTAAATTTGAATATAGGCTTTTACCTACTAGCTGGATGAGTCTCTGGACTTCTTTTCCTCAACTATAAAATGGGTATAAAACAGCATCTACTTAGACCTGGTGCTGTGGCTCACGCCTGTAATCCCAACACTTTGGGAGGCCAAAGTGGGCAGACTGCTTGAGCCCCTGAGTTTGAGACCAGCTTGGGCAACATGATAAACCCTCCCCCTCCTAACAAAATACAAACAAACAAAAAATTAGCCCGGCGCAGTGACATGCACCTGTCGTCCCACTTACTAGGGAAGTTGAGGTGGGAGGATCACTTGAGCCTGAGAGGCGGAGGCTGCAGTGAGCAGAAATCGCGCCACTGCACTCCAATTTGGGTGACAGAGTGAGACCGCGTATCAAAAACAAAACAAAACAAATGAACCAGTATACTTATAAAAATAAACAACAAGCCGGGCGCAGTGGCTTATGACTGTAATCCCAGCACTTTGGGAGGCCAAGGCAGGTAGATCACCTGAGGTCAGGAGTTCAAGACCAGCCTGGTCAACATGGTGAAAACCCATCTCTACTAAAAATGCAAAAAATTAGCCGGGCGTGGTGGCGAGCCCCTGTAATCCTAGCTACTTGGGAGGCTGAGACAGGTGAATCGCTTGAACCCAGGAGGCGGAGGTTGCAGTGAACCGAAATCGAGCCACTGCACTCCAGCCAGGGCAACAAGAGTGAAACTCCGCCTCAAAAAAAAAAGAAAAAAAAAAGAAAAAAAAAAAAAGAAAATAAATAACAAATATAAAGCACTTTAAACAGCAGTCAGTCCCTGGCACATCAGAGTTATAACCATAAAATAAAGATATGCAATCTTCTGAAGTATGATTCACGATTGTGTCTTATCTTTAACTCAGCATTAAAAATGAATTATAAGCAGAAATGTGCACCAGATTTCATATCATTCTAAATTTAAATGGTTGAATGTGTCCTCCTCAGCTAAGCATCTTAACAGCCACTGATGAGCAATCTAGTAAATTGAATTCGCTCAAAATAAAGAGGCTTCCCAAGAGTTCCCCCCATATCACAAATTAAGAGCTCTGATAAGACACCAACCAGAATCAATTAAATGTATATATTAACATGTACAAACCATTGAGTACCCTAAAAAAAAAAGAGTAAGATCTAACTCCAGTTTAGTATAACAGTGACAAAACACAAAGCAACTTGTAATTTCTATTAAAAACTTTAAATATTTTTCCTGTAAAACCACCAAAATAATTTAACAACAACAACAAAAATCCTAGGGGAGATAACAAAAATCAACTTTTGTATTTGAAGAAACGTCAAAAGGTACATTGAAAACTGACTCCCTGGGAAAGATGACAGTTTATTTTACTATTAATTTCAAAGTTTTCATTCACAATTAGCATTTCACTCTTTTATCTTTTAAATAGATACAGGCTCCAGCACCTTTCCAAATACTGAAACTTACTGGTTTTTGTTTCCAATCTATGACTTTTTCTTTAAACTTCTGGATCTATCGGTTTAAAAAAAAAACAGGAAATAAAAGACAGCCTTTTGTTTAAAAGGGCACGACAATCAGGCACTCCATACTTAAAGTATGTTTTCACTTGTTAAAATGTCTTAACACTATTCTAGTAAATATCTCAAACTTAATAGCACCCTAATTTCCTTTCAAATATTGAATATAAAAGACCTTAGAAAAGATCAGCAGTCTACCAAAGTACAAATATAATTCTACTGAGGAGTGACTACCAATCACTTTACTTTTGGATAAGGTTTACACAAGAACATGACTTACTACTAAACTAAAACATGAACCACTATAATTAACTCCGTATTTTTCTGGTAAGCAATAATTATCAATGTTAAAAATATTTCAACAAATATGACAAGCCAACTTCAGAGCACAAAGTTGGCAGATAAAATTGACACCACAGCACAATTTCAAAACTATAAGCAACTATTAAACACGCACACCACACCGCACCACACCCATTCTTATGTAAACTTTCGGAGTACTCAACTTTGTGAGCCTCACCTTTGTTTTCACCTAGCATAAGGAGAGTTAAAGGTGAGACACCAATTGCAAAAAACTAAAAGATCCAAAGATTCAGTTAATGTCCCCACAAGGGAAACGACTAAAACCTTTAAACGTTAATGTATTTAAGTAATCGAAGGGCAGGGCACTTCCCCAAGCTACAGCCATTTTAGATTCAGACTTTCTTTCGAATTTCACGGGTTGGGGAGAACTAAATTTAAAACAAGAGAAAAAAAAAAACACTTAAAACATTTCAGGATCGACCAGCTTTCCCCGCCCCTCCAAGGAAAGGAGATTGGTAGACATTGGATAGACTCAATCCAAACGAAAACACCTCGCTACCAGAGAACCGGAAAGCTGGGGGTTAAAACTTTTTTCCCCTCAGATATCCAACATTTGACTTATACTTTTTCGTCCTCAGGTTTTCCTTTGAAGGAAAACAAAAGCCCTTAGCTTTCATTTCAAGAAGGAAAGAAAAAAACCCTTAAGCCAAGTCACTCAACCAGCACCAAGCCGCATCGCCTGGAGAGGAGCCAAAGAGCCGCAGGTGAGCGTTCCGACCCGAAGACCAAAGTTAAAGTAGGAGCGCTTTCGCGGAGCCCCGGCGACGCTCGCGTGCAAAGCTCCACGCACGGGGGTGGCAGGGGTGCCGCGTCCGAACCACTTGACCCGTGGGCTCCGCTCGCCCCTCTCGGGTCGGACCTACACCCAACCACCTGTGTGAGAGCTTCTTTCAACTAGTTTTAACAGCCGGTTGGTTAGGCACCTGGCGGAGCCTCGCGCCGGAACGACTCCAAGATCTCCTACTGCCCCGTTGTCCCAAACTCCCACTCACCAGGCAGCGGCGGAGCTACGGCCAGGGACTAGACGCGGCGTCTGAGGACGCGTCCCCAGCTTGTCGACCCGGCAGAGGCGTTTAGTTCACAACCATAACAAAGCTCTTCCCAAAATGGCTGCCCGGCCCACAAGGTCCAGGAGGGGCAGAGCGGGTGGAGGAGGAGGAGCGACGAGCAGCACGGCCCTCCCCTCCCCCGTCCGACCCCGCCTTACACACGCCCACCTGAAGAAGCGCATGCGCACGGGACCGGCTCCGGCGGCCCAGCCGGACGCCAGTGCCCCACGCTGCCAACGTTCGGCCTCCAGAACGGCGGTTATGCCCTGCCCCGCCCTCGGCTCCCTTCCTCGCCGCTTGAGGCGGTGCGTGGTCGCCTCTACCTCCTACAGAATTGAATCCTCTGTCTTTCCTCGTGCCGCCTGAGGCAGGGACAAGCCTAGTTTAGTACGCCCCTTCTAACCCCCCCTGCCCACTTCCAGGGCCTGGGCGCGTATGAATGAGTGGGTGAGTATGCATATGTGTATCCCTTTTTCTTCACCCTCCCACAGCCCGCCCCGGGCCAGTGCGCGTCCCGAAACTACCTCTACAAGGACTTGCAAGCCGGTTTCGGAGGAACGTGTGTTTTCAGGCCCTTTCCCACCTTCTGCTCCTTACTTCACGTGTGCGCGTCGTTGAGACTCCAGCCCCCAGCGGGCCACACGGCCTGCTCCCGGAGACTGCGCGGCTGCGTCGGCCGCGCTACCCGCTGGGAGTAGTAGTTCCCCGGGAGCGCAGGCGTCACTGCCCCGCCCCAGCGAAGGGCGGGATTCCGGCGAGAGCCTGCGCTTGTGACAGTGCCGTTTCTCCTACCTGAAGTCTCATTGGGTATCGCGCTACTGGAAGGGGCGGCGCTGCCATGACAGAGGAGGCAATAAAACTGAAGGCCTAGCTCGACCAAAAGCGCTTTAACGGACTTCGCTGTGGCTCCATCCGGCACGGAAAGCTAAACCTTGTAATGGCTGGCAACCAGGAAGCTAGACTACCTAGAATCCGGAGGACTGGAGGGACTGGCAGGCGTGGGCCCCTGAGATCTCCTATTACATGTCTTCAGCTTTATCCATAGACACGGAAGGGCACTTAAGATTGCCTGGTGCCATTTCCTGTGAAATAAGTCCAGATAAGAGAAGGGACTTGCCCAAGGTCACATAGCCAAGAAAGCCGAGGGCAGCAGAAGAAATGATCTGACTTTCCCAACCACCCCCAAGCCTAGGGCCCTTATCACCACACCGTTCATGGAAGTGAAAATCCTGCTCTTTTGCTCTTTAATCCTTAATGAAGTTTCTAGGTCCTAGCAAAGAAAATGAATGTAAGAACTGGGCTTTTTTCCCCCTTTAAATGATAGTAAAGGGCCGTAATGCAGAGTGAGATGTGTCCCCATAGGTCTTATAAACCCTGTTTTACAAAGTAAAACGTAAGTTCCACAGATGGCAAGCAATTCCAGGTCACATTGGGCCTAAAATCCCAAGTCTCTTACCTTCCTTCACCACCATCATTCTGAGATTGTTTCAGTACTTGCACTCTACCTTCCCGAACTCTGTGGGCAGATTCTGCTGCCTGGGAGCCCTGGAAAAAAAAGTCAAGGACCGTTCGACATCTGGATTCAACTAGAAATTAAGAATGGCCCCCAAACAGAAAGCCGGGCATAGGAACCAGTTAGCGCAGGTCAAGTCCCTACCCGGACTCATTTTTTTTCAGTCCTCAGGAAGTAGGGGGCTCTCTGAATCCACTTGCCGGAAGTGCCTTTCCAGTAGACCTGGGCTATTGTTGCGGTTGTTCTCCACCTCTCCGTGCAACGCTGGCAAGTCTCAAAGTCGCCACAGGTGCAGGTTGGGATGGGAGGCACCAAGGATTGGTAGTAAATTGGAGACGCGGGCACTATCGGGCAGGGTTTCCCGAAGACACTGGCGTCTAAACCCCGCCTTCCTGTCTCAGAGGTCAGTTTGAAGTTTGCGGTTTGCAGTCTTCCCACTAGGGCAATGGGAATATTGAGCTTTTTCATTTATATTAGGAGGATTAAGCTTTGAGTCTCAGTCCTTAATCCCGCATCACCTGCCGTCCCTGGTCTTTAGGTTATCACTTTTTAATATCCACTAGTTGGAAAGCACGTGCCACAGAGGAAAGGGAGTGTCCAAAGGTGGGGAAGATGGTTGAGATTTTAAACGGAGTTATCTGGAAAGTCCTTACAAAGAAAGTGATTTTGCACAAAAGTGATGGGTACGCTCTGCGGACATTTTGGTCTGGGGCTCAGGTGGGTGGGTGTGGGTGTGTGGGCCTTCTACTCGGAGGCCCAGGATAACTTACCTCCCTACTTCCTTAAGTATAGCATGAAGACATTAACTGGTATACAGGATTTCTTGACCCAGCCCTAAGATCTGTGATCAATAAATTAGTTCAATCGGTTTTTTTTTTTTTTTGAGACATAGTCTCGCACTGTCGCGTGGGCTGGAGTGCAATGGCACGATCTTGGCTCGCTGCAACCTCCGCCTCCCAGGTTCAAGCAATTATCCTGCCTCAGCCTCTCGAGTAGCTGGGATTACAGCCGTCCGCCACCACGCCCAGCTAATTTTTTGTATTTTTAGTAGAGACGGGGTGGTGGTGGTGGGGGGTGTTTCACTGTGTTGGCCAGGCTGGTCTCGAACTTCTGACCTAGTGATCCACTCACCTTGGCCTCCCAAACTGCTGGGCCTACAGGAGCGAGCCACTGCGCCCTGCCCAATCGATTTTTTTTAAATTAAGCAGCAACTGTAGGTTTTTTTAGACATCCCATTCTCCTGGTTAAGAATGAAGTTGTCAGATCTAGATCCGTATTATCATTCACCTGTTTTTACTGGCTGCTTACATTAGAGTTTTCAATCAGTCCCTCCTGTGTAAAGTGCTTTGTGTCAGGGACAGTTCTCAGCTATTTACATGTAGTAACTTATTAAGTGTTACATCAGGCTAAGTGGCACACACCTGTAATCCCAGCACTTTGGGAGGCCGAGGCAGGTGGATTGCTTGAGCTCAGGAGGTCGAGACCAGCCTGACCAATATGGCAAAACCCCTTCTATACAAAAAATACAAAAATTGGGGCCAGGCGCGATGCCTCACGCCTGTAATCCCAGCACTTTAGGAGGGCGAGGCAGGTGGATCACGAGGTCAGGAGATCGAGACCATCCTAACACGGTGAAACTCCATCTCTACTAAAAATACAAAAAAATGAACTGGGCACGGTGGTGGGGGCCTGTAGTCCAGCTCCTCAGGAGACTGAGGCAGGAGAATGGCGTGAACCTGGGAGGTGAAGCTTGCAGTGAGCTGAGATGGCACCACTGCTCTCCACCCTGGGCGACAGAACAAGACTCTGTCTCAAAAAAAAAAAAAAAAAAATTAGCTGGGCGTGGTGGTGTGGCCTGTAGTCCCAGCTCCTTAGAGGGCTGAGGTGGTAAGATCCCTTGACCCTGGGAGGTCAAGGCTGCAGAGAGCGGAGATCACACCACTGTACTCCAGATTGTGTGACAGAGCGAGACCCTGTATCCCAAAAAAAAAAAAAAAGTTACATCAACCCTATGAATTAGTTAGTACCCTTATTTCAAAGGTGAATGAACTACACCATAACAAGGTTAAATAATTTGTTCAAAGACACACAGCTAATAAGTAGTGGAGCCAGGATTCCAACCAAGTTTGACACCAAAGTCTGCACTCCAATGGGCTATTCTCTCTCTCAGTACTAAGTTAATGAGGTTATTTTGAGCATTAAATGAGTTAATGCTAGCCAGGTGCGGTGGCTCACGCCTGTAATCCCAACACTTTGGGAGGCCTCAGCAGGTGGATCACCTGAGGTCAGGAGTTCAGGACCAGCCTAGCCAACATGGCAAAATCCCATCTCTACTAAAAATACAAAAATTGGCCGGGTATCGTGGCGGGAGCCTGTAACCCCAACTACTTAGGAGGCTGAGGCACAAGAATCGCTTGAACCCAGGAGGCGGATGATGCAGTGAGCCAAGATCATGCCACTGTACTCCAGCCTGGGTGACACAGCAAGACCCTGTCTCAAAACAAACAAAAAAACCTAAATTATATTGGTTTGGTACTATTGTTATTTTGAGTTGTGAACTCTTAAGCCCCAAAGTAAATAACTAAGGAGAAAAAAAGGAAACAGAGAAGCTATGACCTTCCAGTTTTTTTTCACAAAAATGCCATTTAGAAGACCCTTCATTTTAAAGATGAGAAAACTGGTACTCAAGCAATTTGCCCAGTGTCACACAGCTAGGAAATGGTGAAAGTATCTATAAAATCTCTGTGCATTACTCTTTCTATTATACCAGACAGCCAAAGCTAAAAGAACAGTTCAGGTATTAAAAGGATCTATTTCGTGTTACCGATAGTTTGAAAACATTAATGATTCTTTTCAAAGGAAACTGATATATTCATGAATTACTACTATTTTAAAATTAATGTATAAAATGAGCAAAATTAAGTGACATCTTGTGTTATACACAGAAATGCCCCTGATTCAGTGCCTCCACTTAGCTGCAACAACACGTTAATCAGAACTGCCTGGCATCTTCCTAAACAAGACTTTCAATAGGGGCCAGTATGCTTCGCTTCATCCAGAAGTTTTCTCAAGCATCTTCAAAGGTTGGTTTGTTTAGCAAATATTTGAGCACTATTTGCCAAATATTGCTTGGGCTAGGGCAGCAGCAGTGAAAAAGACAAAAAGTCTTACCTTTGTGTATTCAGGTGATGGAGGGAAGAGTTAAGTAAAATACAAGTAAAATCTTCATTATATCAGGCTGGGTGCAGTGGCTCACGCCTGTAGTCCCAGCAACTTGGCAGGCCAAAGTGGGTGGATCACTTGAACTCAAGGAGTTCAAGACCAGTCTGGGCACATGGCAAAACCCTATCTATACAAAAATTTAGTTGGGCATGGAGTCACACGCCTATAGTCCCAGCTACCTGGGAGGCTGAGGGAGGAGGATTGCTTGAGCCCAGGAGGTTGAGGCTGCAGTGAGCTGAGATCATGCCACTGCACTCCAGCCTGGGTGACACAGCAAGACGATGTTTGCAAAAAAAAAAAAAAAAAATTGGCCAGGTGCCGTGGCTCATGGCTGAAATCCCAGCACTTTGGGAGGTTGAGGCAGGTGGGTCACTTGAGGTCAGGAGTTCAATACCTGCCTGGCCAACATGGTAAAATCCTTGTCTCTACTGAAAAATAGAAAAATTAGCTCAGCATGGTGGGCGCCTGTAGTCCCAGCTGCTTGGGAGGCTGAGGCATAAGAATCACTTGAACCCAGGAAGCCAAGGTTGCAGTGAGCCGAGATCACGCCACTGCACTCTGGCCTGGGTGACAAAGGAAGTCTTCATCTCAAAAAATAAAAATTAAAAAAAATAAGGCCAGGCACAGTCACTCATGCCTGTAATCCCAACACTTTGGGAGGCCAAGGCGGGCAGATCACTTGAGGTCAGGAGTTTGAGACCAGCCTGGACAACATGGTAAAACCCTGTTTCTACTAAAAATACAAAAATTAGCTGGGCGTGGTGGCGGATGCCTGTAATCCCAGCTACTCAGGAGGCTGAGGCAGAGAATGGCTTGAACCTGGGAGGCAGAGGTTACAGTGAGCAGAGATTACACCACTGCACTCCAGCCTTGGTGATAGAGCAAGACTCAGTCTCAAAAAAATAAAAATTAATACATCAAATGGTAAGTGCTGTGGAGAACTATAGCAGGGAAGTGGAATAGGTAGTGTCAAGATGTAGGATTGAATTTATAAATGGCAGGGGATCAGAAATAAGTAACTGAGGGAAGAGCAGTAAATATGGAAATGGGAAATGGTTCCAAGATGGAACCATTCCTAGCATGTTTGAGTGATCACTGAGATTCTTCAATAACTTCAATTTTTGCTGGGCGCGGTGGCTCATGCCTATAATCCCAGCACTTTGGAAGGCTGAGGTGGGCGGATCACAAGGTCAGAGATCAAGACCATCCTGGCTAACATGGTGAAACTCTGTCTCTACTAAAAATACAAAAAATTAGCTGCCAGGCGTGGTGGCAGGCGCCTGTAATCCCAGCTACTCGGGAGGCTGAGGCAGGAGAATGGAGTGAACCTGGGAGGCGGAGCTTGCAGTGAGCTGAGATCAAGCCACTGCACTCCAGCCTGGGCAACAGAGAGACTCTGTCTCAAAAAAAAAAAAAAAAAAAAAAACTTCAATTTTTTCTTTAATGGAACACTTTTTAGTTCAAGTCTGGTAACTAAAACACAGAATCAGCAGGAAAGGTTATTACTTTGCCCGTGTACAATGAAAGGCACTGGGGATTTTAAGCCAAGGAAAAAAATACGGTCCTGGCTCTCAAGTCTACTGAGACAAAGACAAGTAAACACACAATTTTAATTCACTGTGAGAAAAATTATGATGGAAGTGTGCACAGGATACTTACTATAGGAGCATTAAATCAGACTGTAGAAGGGTAAAGGAAAGCTTTAACTTGAATGTTGAATGTTGAGGTAAGTCTCCTAGATAGAAAAATAGTAAGAGCTAGAATTCTAGGCAGAGCCTACACAAAGGCATGGAACTGTGAAAAGTATGTGGTGTTTATAAAGCTAAGTTGGAAGGTAGATTTATTTTCTCCATATAAAAACAGCATTCTCACAGTAATTAGTGCTGCTGCTTTTGCTATTTATAAATAAAAGAGGCAGTTTAGAAGGACAAATTCTGAAGGTCTAGTCTTTACCTGATCCTTTTTCAGATATTTTTCTTATGGAATAAGATTAAGTGGTAGGTTGAAATATATCACTGGTTTGTGTTCAGTGGTTTCTTTTGTACATTTTATACCCATTTAATACTTTTACCAGCAATAACATCACTTCAGAGTTAGTTCATCCGTTCTGTATAGTTTGATGTGGTAATGGAAAGCAGATCTTTTTTGTTTGCTCCTTTCAAACAATTCCAATTGTTTCATACTGGGATTGACTAAAATCTGATGATACATATAGATTTTTAATTTTGTCTTTTGGTTCTGTTTTCTTTATAGATGCTGAAGTACTCTTTCCCAGTGGGACTAAGAGCCAGCAGAACAGATACACTTTCTTTCAAGATGTCTCTCCAGCAGAACTTTTCCCCATTTCCAAGGCCTTGGCTTTCCTCATCATTTCCGGTGTATATGAGCAAGACACAGTGCTATCATACATCCCCCTGCAGCTTTAAAAAGGAGAAGCAAGCACTTCCAGCCAGGTCACCAAGCACCATCAGTTACATAACTGACAGCCCAAAGCCAGCATTATATGTAACTCTGGCAGGACTAATCCCCTTCGTTGCTCCACCACTGGTCATGCTGATGACAAAAACTTATATTCCCATATTAGCTTTTACTCAGATGGCTTATGGAGCCAGTTTCCTATCTTTCTTGGGTGGGATCAGATGGGGTTTTGCTCTACCAGAAGGTAGTCCAGCCAAACCAGACTACCTTAATTTAGCCAGCAGTATAGCTCCTCTTTTCTTTTCATGGTTTGCCTTCCTTATTTCTGAAAGACTTAGTGAAGCCATAGTCACAGTAATAATGGGTATGGGGATAGCATTACACCATGAATTTTTTCTCTTACCACATTATCCCAACTGGTTCAAAGCCCTGAAGGTAGTAGTCACTTTACTGGCTACTTTTTCATTTATAACCACTTTTGTAGTTAAAAGTATTTTTCCAGAAAAAGGACATAAGAGACCTGATCAAGTATAAAAAATATAAAAATACACTATAGATAACATTAGTATGCCGGCTACACCTTCTTCTACTTCTGTTTGGCTCTTTTTTCCCACACCAATGGTAATTTATTCTTCATAGATTGTTCTTCATTTCTAGAAGTTGTTATTTCATAGTAATTACTTGAGTAAAAGCTTGAAAATCCCTGACAAGTACTTTTCTTTTCTTTTTTTTTTTTTTGAGACGGAGTCTCACTCTGTCGCCCAGGCCGGAGTGCAGTGGGTGGATCTCAGCTCACTGCAAGCTCCGCCTCCCGGGTTTACGCCATTCTCCTGCCTCAGCCTCCCGAGTAGCTGGGACTACAGGTGCCCGCCACCTTGCCTGGCTAGTTTTTTGTATTTTTTTAGTAGAGACGGGGTTTCACCATGTTAGCCTGGATGGTCTCGATCTCCTGACCTCGTGATCCGCCCGTCTCAGCCTCCCAAAGTGCTGGGATTACAGGCTTGAGCCACTGCGCCCGGCCGACAAGTACTTTTCATCTCATAGTATATTAGTTTTCACTCAGTCATTTTATGAATAGTTATCCACTTAAACATTTCAATTATTTTAACTGTCTTGAAAATTAAAATAAAAGATTAAAAATCCCCTTTGTTAGAGTCCTGTGATCATTGAAAAGAATGCACATATTCTCCCACTTCAAGCGGAAAACGTCCTATCTGTGAGCGTCTGGAAAGAAAAGGTAGTTCCATTGAGGAGTTTTCACAGGAGTTACTACTGGGAAATGCATGTACAAGCTTATTTCACATGGTGTAACCCAATTATATGAGCCAAAAGGATCTATGGCTCTAAAGTCAGTAGGGAGCAGTGTCATGAGGGAAAGCCACATTCAAAGGTAAGTCAGGCATGTTTTCCAGTTTTTATTAGGATATTTGGCATGGTATAGATACAACTTATCCCTTACCACCAAACACATAATATAGCTAGTCAAAATGATTATTTTTAAAGGAAACTATTTAAAATAAAGCCACTAGTACATATAAGTTAGGAAAGAAAAGTCAAGCTGGAGCCATCTTGATATTCTAATGAGCGGGCCTATTTAGTTCTACATCTTTTTTTTTGAGACGGAGTTCATTCTGTTGCCCAGGCTGGAGTGAAGTGGCACGATCTTGGCACACCGCAACCTCCGCCTCCCGGGTTCAAGCGATTCTCCTGTCTCAGCCTCTCTAGAGTAGCTGGGATTATAGGCAAGTGCCACCATGCCCAGCTAATTTTTTTGTGTGTATTTTTAGTAGAGGTGGCGTGTCACCATGTTCGACGGGCTGGTCTTTTAAATCAGAGAGAAGCTTTTAACTTTGGTGTGTTTTTGTTTTTGTTTTGTTTTGTTTAAACACAGGGTCTCATGCTGTTGCTCAGGCCGGAGTATAGTGGTGTGGTCATGGCTTACTGCAGCCTCGACCTCCTGGGCTCAAGCAATTCTCCCACCTCAGCCTCCTGAGTAGCTGGGACTACAGTTGTGCACCACTACGCCAAGCTAATTTTTACATTTTTTGTAGAGACAGGGTCTCCCTATGTTGCCCAGGCTTGTCTCGAACTGAGCTCAAATGATCTTCCTGCCTAGGCTCCCAAAGTGTTAGGATTACAGGTGTGAGCCATTGCACCCAGTGCAGAAGCTTCCTTAAAACAGCAAAAGCAACTCCTTAGATTTTCACTTGAAAACCTAATCTCGGCCGGGTGCGGTGGCTCAAGCCTGTAAACCCAGCACTTTGGGAGGCCGAGACGGGCGGATCACGAGGTCAGGAGATCAAGACCAGCCTGGCTAACACGGTGAAACCCTGTCTCTACCAAAAAAGACAAAAAACTAGCCGGGCGAGGTGGCGGGCGCCTGTAGTCCCAGCTACCCGGGAGGCTGAGGCAGGAGAATGGCGGGAACCTGGGAGGCGGAGCTTGCAGTGAGCTGAGATCTGGCCACTGCACTCCAGCCTTGGCGACAGAGCGAGACTCCGTCTCAAAAAAAAAAAAAAAAAAGAAAACCTAATCTCTAATCACCCTACTTAAGGTGGAGAAAAAAAAGAACAAAAAAGAAAACCTAGTTTTCTGAAATTCTTAGTCTCACCAAAAAGGAAAAACATTTAAAATGGTATAAGAATATAGATCAGGATATAGTATAACCTGGAATTTTTTTTTTTTTTTTTTTGATGGAGTTTCACTCTTGTTGCCCAGGCTGGAGTGCAATGACGCTATCTCGGCTCACCACAACCTCTGCCTCCCGGGTTGAAGCGATTCTCCTGCCTCAGCCTCCCAAATACCTGGGATTACAGGCATGCACCACCATGCCCAGCTAATTTTGTATTTTTAGTAGAGACAGGGTTTCTCCATGTTGGTCAGGCTGGTCTCAAACTCTCAACTTCAAGTGATCTGCCCGCCTTGGCCTCCCAAAATGCTGGGATTACAGATGTAAGCCACCATGCCTGGCCTGTATATTTTTTAGAGATGATGTTTCCATTCAGTCTCAAAACAATCTGATTCTACTCAGATTGTTTTGATAAGGAAACTCACTTCTTTGTTACTAAATTGCATGAATGCTATACAAACTTAAGACTTTTCCATAATCTGAATTAAATGAATTATTTTCCAGAATAGAGGCAAATCATATTTTGAGGCTAATTGCCTAATTTTACTCAAAAAATGCTAGTTTCCAGGTGAATTACAGTGTATGCTTCTTTAAGAAAACTGGTTTTTAAGTACATTTGATTAAGTATATTGGCAGGATACTTAGAAGCATATCGGATTGTTAAACATTTTGGAGGTAGATCACTTTAATCATTTCTCAAAAAACAGAATTAAATGTAAAACTAAATATGCAAGTCCCTAAAGTAAAAACAAAACCAACTAAAAAACTTGTGCAATCCTACTATAGTTTGGTAACCCAGAATGCCACTGATAAAAGTAATACAAAGAAACAAAAAAACTAGATACTTTATTAGTACATTCTTTTAAAAACAATCTTGTTGGCCTGGCGTGGTGGCTCACGCCTATAATCCCAGCACTTTGGGAGGCCAAGGCAGGCAGATCACCTGAGGTCGAGAGTTCGAGACCAGCCTGACCAACATGGAGAAAACTTGTCTCTACAAAAAATACAAAATTAGCCGGGCGTGGTGGTGCATGCCTGCAATCCCAGCTACACAGGAGAGTGAGGCGGGAGAATCAGAGGCAAAGGTTGCGGTGAGCCAAAATCGTGCTATTGCACTCCAGTCTGGGCAAAAAGAGCAAAACTCCATCTCAAAAAAACAAAACAAAACAAAACCAATCTTGTCATTACCTAGGAATAATAAGCATATTTACAGTTACCACAGTTACCTATTTTCAGGGATCTTCAGGACCTGTTAAACACTGACTGCTTTGACATTACATTTCTGCCAAGCTGTGCAAAGCACCCCCCTCCACAGTGTCATTTTCAGTTGCTACTAGACAATAATGAGAAATTAGTTGTAGAAGTATTTTGTAAATCTGTTTTGGATCAGAATACAGATTCTCTGTAACTAGAAATAGTAAAGGCACATGAGTTAGAGCTTAGTCTATAAATTATCTGTATACTTTATTATTTGACATCTTACAGATCTCTACACAGACATCTGTGACCCTTCAGACATTCAGGATGCCCCAGAGAAGGGAACATAGGGCTTCCTGCGTGCATTGCATAAACTTTTCCTAATAAATACACATGGTTAAGTTATAAGGAAAGTATCCTTGTGGACTAAACCAAGTATTTTATTTTTTTGAGACGAAGTCCTGCTCTATGGCCCAGGCTAGAGCACAGTGGCATGATCTCAGCTCACTACAACCTCCATCTCCTGGGTTCAAGTGATTCTCCTGCCTCAGCCTCCTCAGCAGCTGGGATTACAGGCATGCACCACCACCTGCTGCCAATTTTTTGTATTTTTAGTAAAGACAGGGTTTCACCATGTTGGCCAGACTGGTCTTACCTCAAGTGATCTGCCCACCTCAGTCTCCCAAGGTGCTACGATTACAGGCATGAGCCATGGTACCCGGACTAAACCAAATAATTTGGATATGAGTGCTACCTGATTCATTAATGCAATTAAAAGTTTTCTATCTAAATAAGTTGATGATGCTTATAATAATCTATGGAAGGACCTTAGTAAAGACACGGGAAATCGGCAGAGCGCAGTGGCTCACACCTATAGTCCCAGCACTTTGGGGGGCCAAGATGGGCGGATCACAAGGTCATGAGTTCAACAACAGTCTAGCCAACATGGTGAAATCTCATCTCTACTAAAGATACAAAAAATTAGCCGGGCATGGTGGCTCACATCTGTAATCCCAGCTACTCGGGAGGCTGAGGCAGGAGAATCGTTTGAACCAGGGAGGCAGAGATTGCAGTGAGCTGAGGTTGCACCATTGCACTCCAGCCTGGGTGACAGGGCAAGACTCCATCTCAAAAAAAAAAAGAAGAAACAGGAAATCAAATCCTTAAGTCAACCAGTTAAATTTTACTGTATGCAGCTGGGCACGGTGGCTCACACCCATAATCCCAGCATTTTGGGAGGCCAAGGTGGGTGGATCACCTGAGGTCAGGAGTTCGAGACCAGCCTGGCCAACATGGTGCAACCCAGTACAAAAAATTAGCCGGGCATGGTGGCAGGCGCCTGTAATCCCAGCTACTTGGGAGGCTGAGGCAGGAGAATCACTTGAACCCAAGAGGCAGAGGTTGCAGTGAGCCAAGATCATGCCTTTGCACTCCAGCCTGGGCAACAAGAGCAAAACTCCATCTCAAAAAAATTTTTTTTACTGTATGCAAGACCTTTAATATATATTGCTTCGGCCGGGCGCGGTGGCTCAAGCCTGTAATCCCAGCACTTTGGGAGGCCGAGACGGGCGGATCATGTGGTCAGGAGATCGAGACCATCCTGGCTAACACGGTGAAACCCCGTCTCTACTAAAAAATACAAAAACTTAGCCGGGCGAGGTGGCGGGCGCCTGTAGTCCCAGCTACTTGGGAGGCTGAGGCAGGAGAATGGCGTAAACCCAGGAGGCGGAGCTTGCAGTGAGCTGAGATCTGGCCACTGCACTCCAGCCTGGGCAGCAGAGCGAGACTCCGTCTCAAAAAAAAAAAAAAAAAAAAAAAATATATATATATATATATTGCTTCAACTGGCCAGTAGACATAACTTAAAAGTAACTCCATCATACACCCAGTGAATCTTTCTCTTAAAAATGAACAGAGAACAATTCTTTAGAATGCTTTTCAGGGAGAAAATGAGAAGTTTTGAGAAGCAGTTTTGTTTGGGTCAAGGGGTACTTTCAAATTACATTTATAAGTCAGTGTCTATAAAAAGTTTCAGAAGGACCTACAATTTAGCCCTCCACGTCCAAGAAGTAGCTTTGTAGTATGCTCTTACTTAGGTTTGCACAAATACAAATAAATTCCACAAAGCTTGATAATCTAATAAAATTCCCTCTTCCTAAAGCCAAACAGATAATTTTGGTGACAACAATCTAGCAAAAAAGGAAAAATTTCCTTTTTTCTTTTTTTTTGAGACAGGTTATCATGCTGTCACCCAGGCCAGTGTGCAGTGGCACAATCTCGGCTCACTGCAGCCTCGACCTCCTGGGCTCAAGTGATCCTGCAACCTCAGCCTCCCAAGCAGATGGGACCACAGGCACAAGCCACCACGCCTGGTTAATTTTTATATATTTTTTGGTAGAGACGGAGTCTCGTCATGTTGCCCAAGGCTGGTCTCAAATTCCTGAGTTCAAGCAATCTTCCCGCCTCACCTCGGTCTCTCAAAGTGCTGGGATTACAGGTGTGAGCCACCATGCCCAGCCTGAAAAAGAGAGAAATTTCTAGGTGCATACTGCCTGCTGGGCTCTATAGCCCATTACAACATCTGGTCACTAAGAACCTCCTATTAATTCCTTACTTGCATTCTCAGGATCAAGACAAAAAATATGAGCAAGCAAAAACTTATCATCAAGCAAAAAGGTATCTATCTATAAAAATAGCTAGATATTTCCCAAACACCCCTCCTAGTGTATCTGCTGCCAATAAAAAGTTTGGGGCTAATGAAAACTCTTGGCATTAAATAAAAGTAGGAATCTGTTTCATTGGCTTTTCTCTGTAGCTCAAACTATGGTCATGGAAAATTATGCTCTGGATACAATTGTGAATATACAGAGATCTTTAAACTGTGTCATTGATACTATTCCTACATCACATGAAGGTTATGTTACAACTTATACTGCACTGGAGAAGTAGCTAAAGGGACTATTCGCCAGGAAGCTTCTAGTAAATAATTTTTACAAATTTGTAAAACCAGACTTGTCTACACTTAAACTGGAGAATTCTACAGCATAAGTGGCATTTCTATTATTAGTAAGCTTGGCAAATCTGTGTGAGCTCTTTATTAATTGGGATATATTTCATATCCATTCTCACTCATATTTTTAGAAAAATCACTCTTTAGTTTAGTTTTTTTCTTTAAGAGACAGGATCTCGTTCCACTCATGCCCAGAGTGGAGTGCAGTGGCATGATCGTAGCTTACCATAACCTCAAATTCCTGGGCTCAAGTGATCCTTCTGCCTCAGCCTTCCAAAGCGTTGGGATTATAGGCATGAGGCCACTGCAACCAGCCTCGTTAGTCATTTATCTACCAAATACATGGAAAACTCATAGAATCAGAGGGTCTTATCACCAAATGTATGTTTGCTTTCCAAAAGGTCAGGTCCTGCATTTTCAAAATGTTCCTTGTGCTCTGTTATGCTTTATATTTCATAGCACAGCAACGCCCCCTTCACAACGACTGGTGATCATATTACCAATTTCTGTCCATGTATCTGAATGAGGGTTATAAACTTCAACTGAGTCCAAGGTACCTGGAGCCAAGAAATCATGGCTGGAAGATCGACCTCCAGAAACATACAGAAGACCATTGACTGCCACAACACACATGCCTGCTCTAGGCACTTTCATTGAGGCAACTTCAACCCACTTTTCCTGGTTAAGAGAGAAAAAAAATATGTTAGCAGTATTATGAAATGATAGTAAAGAAATCCACTGAGAAATTCGATATTCCAATTCTTTTTACATGTCTAAACGTAAAACAATCTAGTCAGGTAAGCGCATATATATATATATATATATATATATATTTTTTTTTTTTGCTTCGTTTTTTTCCCTTGGAGACAGGGTCTTGCTCTGTCACCCAGGCTGGACTGCATGGCACCATCTCGGTTCACTGCAGCCTCAACCTCCCAGACTCAAGAGCTCCTCTTGCTTCAGCCTCCTGAGTAGGTAGGACTACAAGTGTATACCACCACACCTAGCTAATTTTTCTATTGTAGAGATGGAGTTTCACCAGGTTGTTCAGGCTGGTCTTAAACTCCTAAACTCAAGTGATTGTCCCACCTCAGCCTCCCAAAGTGCTGGGATTATAAGTGTAAGCCACAGGACCCGGCCCAGAATATTTTAAAATAAACTTGAAGTGGGCATGGATAAAAAGTAAATTTAGAGGAATATAATTTTTTAAAAGGTCTGATTATAAAATATGATCAGGAAATGACCTAGAAATCATACGTAGGACAACATCCTAAGAAACGAAGTCTATGGAACACAAGTAGGTAATACACTCAACAATAAGCAAATCAAAACAAAAGAACCACAAAGCTCCAAGGAGAAAGAAGCTTATAAACCAAAGGATTTTTTAAAAGCCTTTAGTATTTTAACGAGTCTTAAAAATGACACAGCGGGCCGGGCGCGGTGGCTCAAGCCTGTAATCCCAGCACTTTGGGAGGCCAATACGGGCGGATCACGAGGTCAGGAGATCGAGACCATCCTGGCTAACACAGTGAAACCCCGTCTCTACTAAAAAATACAAAAAATTAGCCGGGTGCGGTGGTGGGCGCCTGTAGTCCCAGCTTCTTGGGAGGCTGAGGCAGGAGAATGGCGTAAACCCAGGAGGCGGAGCTGGCAGTGAGCTGAGATCTGGCCACTGCACTCCAGTCTGGGTGACAGAGCGAGACTCCGTCTCAAAAAAAAAAAAAAAAAAAAATTACACAGCATGGAACACTTGACAAATTTATTTGACCATGGAATCCTTTTTACAAGGAGCAACCAGTGGACTTAGTAATCTGCAGAACAAATTTTCAGAAAGGTGGGCTAACCAGGGGTTGGGAACTATAGCCTACTTTGCTATAGCCTGAGAACAAACAATGATTTTCCCATATTAAAAGATATTTCAAGAAAAAGAAGCAGCATATATCAAAAAAGGATATTGTGTGTGACCCACAGGCCAAAAATATTTACTATCTGGCCTTTTACACAAAAAGTTTGCTAACTCCTGTTATACATTGTTCCCTAAAGAAATTTCAATATGCTGCTATAGCCAAAATGACTAGTAATGTCTTACTTTTTTTTTTTTTCTTGAGACGGAGTCTCGCTCTTGTTGCTCAGGCTAGAGTGCAATAGTGTGATCTTGGCTCACTGCAACCTCCACCTCCGGGGTTCAAGCGATTCTCCTGCCTCAGCCTCCTGAGTAGCTGGGATTACAGGCACCTGTCACCATGCCTGGCTAATTTTTAGTATTTTTAGTAGAGATGGAGTTTCACTATGTTGGCCAGGCTGGTCTTGAACTCCTGACCTCAAGTGATTCACCCACCTCGGCCTCCCAAAGTGCTGGGATTACAGGCATGAGCCACCACGCCCAGCGACTAGTAGTGTCTTACTTGAGGGAAAACGTCCATGCTCAGAAAACAAGAAAGCTACTAAAGGTCCTAACAAGTAATTAGGAGAGCAAAGAGCAAGCAGCCTGGTAATGGGAGAACAGATTATCAATCTTTAAATAAAGCATACGATGAACAAAGGTTTTTTAATCATAAATAGTGAAGACTGATTATTCATCAACGCTAGAAAGTAAATTTTTAAGGACAGTACCCAAATAGGTACTAGGATAGTGCCATCACATTATAAACAGTTAGTGTACGTTTGCTGATGTGAACTTAAGTAAGATTATGAAATACTAAACCAGGGACAATTCTTTGAAAGTGAAGGACCAGATTAAATTTGAAAGCTATTTGATCATCTGAAATTATAGAGCACATCACAAAGCTGACATAACTGAAAAAATACTTATATTTTAAAAGATAAATACATTCTCAAGAAGATCCATTTCTGGTTAAGATAAATTAGGATAATTTAGGTTATGTTTATAATTAGGGAGAACCTTTGCTTTCCCGCAAAATGCCCCTTGACAATAACAAAGGGACCTTAGGACTCATCCTATATTGTTCCTCTTTCATTTCTACCAGTGTATTACAACTACAGTTTAACTTTTAAATTTTTATTACTTTATTTTTAACTGACATGTTCTCATCTAATTTGATTTTTATCCCCTGTTACCTCTAAAAAAAAAAAAAAAAGCTCTGTAAGACTACTAACATGTTTTACATTATCTTTTCTGGATTTGTAATGCAAATTGTTAGTAGGTAGTCAATAATAATAAAATTTCATATTTATGCATAAAAACCAAGGTAACACATTGTTGTTGTTGTTGTTATTATTATTATTACTCGAGACGGAGTCTTACTCTGTCGCCGAGGCTGAAGTGCAGTGCCATGATCTTGGCTCACTGCAACCTCTGCCTCTTGGGTTGGACCAATTCTCCTGCTTCAGCCTCCCAAGTTACTAGGATTACAGGTGTGCACCACCACTCCCAGCTAATTTTTGTATTTTTAGTAGAGACAGGGTTTCACCATGTTGGCCAGGCTGGTCTTGAACTCCTGATTTCAGGTGATCCACTCACCTCAGCCTCCCAAAGTGCTGTGATTACAGGCGTAAGCCACCGCACCCGGCCGGTAATAATTATTAATAAGACTTAATTTGAAACTAAAATCTATTCATTTCAAAGCCATATAGAAAAATTCATAACAGAAAGTGCCCTCAAAAAGTTCACTTTCTGTATCAGATAAGCCCAAATAGGATCATGGAGAAAGGAATTAAAAAAATGTCACCAAAGTTTAAAACTTGTCAGAAATGAGAATCAAAATCCTTATGCTTTACAACAAGACATGAAAGTCCATTTTTGCCACTTCAACATTGTACTGGTGGTTCTAGCTAGGGTAATGAGGGGAAAACAATGAAATAAAATGCATCTAAGTTTTAATCCAGATTTAAGAAGAAGTAAAACAATCTTTTTTCTGTTTTGTTTTAAAGACCAGGTCTTACTCTGTGGCCCAGGCTGGAGTGCAGTGGTGCAATCATGACTTACTACATCCTTGACCTTCCTGAGCTCAGGTGATCCTCCCACCTCAGCCTTCTGAGGAGCTGGGACTACAGGCGTGCACAACCACACCTGGCTAATTTTCATATTTTTTAAAGAGACACGGTTTTCACCAAGTTGCCCAGGCTGGTCTGAACTCCTGGGCTCAAGTGATCTACCCACCTCGGCCTCCCAAGGTGCTGGGATTACAGGTTTAAGTCACTGCACCCAGCCAGCAATATTTACAGATGGTAGGATCTTGTATTTAGAAAATCCTAAGGAATCCACCAAAAAAAAAAATAAGACTATGAGTGCAGCAAGGTCGCAGAATAAATTGTATTTCTACACACTAGCAATGGACAATCTGAATATGAAATTAATAAAACAATTTATAACAGCATTAAAAGGAATAAAATACTTCTGAATAAATTGTAACCAAAAAAGTACACGAAACTGAAAATTATAAAACATTGTTGAAACAATCTGAAGACCTAACTAAAAGGAAAGACATCCTATGGTGAATCAAAAGACTTATTAATAATGTTAAGTTGCTGATACTCTCCAAATTGATCTCAAATTCAATGCAATCGCTGTCAAAAACCCATTTGGCTTCTCTGCAGGAACTGACAAGCTGATCCTAAAATGCATATGAAATTCAAGTTACCCAGGACAGCCAAACAAATTTTTAAATGATCCAATTTGAAGGACTCACACTTTCTGATTTCAAAACTTACTACAATGCTGTAATAAGACAGTGTGGTACTGGCAAAAGGATAGAGAGACATACAGATAAATGAACAGAATAGAAAGCTCAGAAATAAACCCTCACATATATCGTCAACTGATTTTCAATAAAGGTGAAAATTCAATTCAAGACAATTCAATGGGGGAAAGAACAGTGTTTTTAATCAGTGATGCAGTGATGCTGGGACAACTGGATACCCAAATACAAAAGAATGAGGGTGGATCTCTTCCTCACATCACATACAAAATTAAACCAAAATGTATCAAAGACCTAAATACAAAAATTAAAACTATAAAACTCTTAGAAAAAAGCATAGCTGTAAGTTCTTACGACCTTGGATTAAGCAATGCTTTTAGTTATAACAAAAGCACAAGTAACAAAAGAACAAAACAAATTGGACATCAAAATTTAAATTTTTATGCTTGAATACCATCAAGAAAGTGAAGAAAACACACATAATGGGAGAAAAAATTTGCGAATTATATATTTGACAAAGGACTTGCACCTAGATTATATTATTATTATTATTATTTGAAACGGAGTCTCGCTTTGTCACCCAGGTTGGAGTGCAGTGGCATGATCTCGGCTCACTGCAAGCTCCGCCTCCCAGGTTCAAGTCATTCTCCTGCCTCAGCCTCCTGAGTAGCTGACACTACAGGCACCCGCCACCATGCCCCGTTATTTTTTTTTTGTCTTTTTAGTAGAGACGGGGCCTTCCTTTTTTTTGAGATGGAGTCTTGCTCTGTCACCCAGGCTGGAGGGCTCACTGTAAGCTCCGCCTCCCGGGTTCATGCTATTCTCCTGCCTCAGCCTCCCGAGTAGCTGGGACTACAGGCACCCGCCACCACGACAGGCTAATTTTTTTTGTATTTTTAGTAGAGACGGGGTTTCACCGTGTTAGCTGGGATGGTCACGATCTGACCTAGTGATCCACCTGCCTCAGCCTCCCAAAGTGTTGGGATTACAGGCGTGAGCCACCACGCCCAGCAGAACTCTTACAACTCAATAATGAAAAGACAATTCAATTTTAAAACAGATAAATTGAATAGATGTTTCTTCAAAGAAGATAAACAGGTGACCAAAAACCACATGAAAAGATGCTTAACAATCAGGGAAATGCAAATCAAAACCACAATGAGATACCCATTTATACCTACTAGAACAGCTATAAAAGAAAAACTAAATAATAACAAGCATTGGATGTGAAGAAACTGGAACCCTTAGACACTGATGGTGGTTATGTAAAATGTTGTAGATACTTTAGGAAACAGTCTGGGATTCCCTAAAGAGGTTAAACACAGATGGGTGCAGTGGCTCACGCCTGTAATCCTGGCACTTTGGGAGACCCAAAGATCACCTGAGGTCAGGAGTTCAAGATCAGCTTGGTCAACATGGTGAAACCCTGTTTCTACTAAAAATAAAAAATTAGCCAGGTGTGGTGATGCACACCTGTAATCCTAGCTACTAGGGAGGCTGAGGCAGGATGATCATTTGAACCCCTGAGGTGGAAGTTGCGGTGAGCCGAGATCACCACTGCAGTCCAGCCTAGGCAACAAGAGTGAAACTCCGTCTCCAAAAAAAAAACACACACAAAAAAACAAAAAACAAACAAACGAAAAAAGATTAAATACAGTCATTATGTGACCCAGCAATTCTACTCCTAGGTATATGCCCAAGAGAAATGAAAACACATGTCTACACAAAAACTTGTATGTAAAACTTCATAGTACCATTGTTTGTAATAGCCAAAAAGCAGAAACAACCAAAATGTTTGGTCAGTGAATTATATTTCAATAAAACTGTTAAAACCCTCCTACTTAAAAAAAAAAAAAAAAAAAAAAAAACTTAAAAAAATTTTTTGTTTTGAGATGGAGTCTTGCTCTATTGCCCAGGCTAGAGTACAGTTGGGTAATCTCAACTCATTGCAACCTCTGCCTCCCAGGTTCAAGCAATTCTTCTGACTCAGCCTCCCAAGTAGCTGGGATTATAGGCCACCATCATGCCCAGCAAATTTTTGTATTTTCAGTAAAGTCGGGCTTTCACTATGTTGGCCAGGCCGGTCTCGAACTCCTGACCTCAAGTGATCCGCCAGCTTCAGCCTCCCAAACTGCTGGGATTACAGATGTGAGCCACTGCACCTGGTCAAAAGTTTTGAAGGTTTTACTAACTATAAGTGGCATTAAAAATCATAAAATTAAAATAAGACTAAACCTTATTTCTCAAAATTTGTTCCCTGAAACACTTCCACAAGATATTCTGCAAATATCCACAGAACAAAGCAAGGGTGGTGTGTTCAAGTGAATCTGAGAGACTTGACATAAAGATTCATAAAGTACATTATTGCACTATATTCTGTAAAGAAGTCCTGTGGTAAAGAAACTAATTTAACCTGGTTTAACCCAGATTTCCCTTAATATAGTTGACCAGGGAAACTCAAATTACTCAATTCCTATTAACAGTGCAAAAAATTAGTATTCCATGGAAAGTAATTTAGAAAAAGTTGGCCTAACCTGTAAGTCTAGGGCATAACACACTTTGTACTTCACTCTCACAGCACTTAACATATTATAACATAACCGACTATTTATTTCTCATATTCCCCACTGCAATGTAGCCTCCTTGAGAGCAGTGGCTGTATATGTTTGTCCTTGTTTCTGCCTGGCATAGTGTCTGATCCATATTTACATACTGAGAAGTCTGTATTTGTGAATGAATAAATGAACTAATGAACAAATACATGACAGAACAGTGACCCAATGAAGATGCAACGTCCTGTCCCCTACCTTTCTCTTCTCTTATTATAAGTATAATTGTGTCAACCTAGGAACTGAGGGAATGAGGGAACACTGGGGAATTCACCCAGGCAGTGACTGGATGGGTAATGCATGGAGATGTTAGGTGGAGAAGACAGCTGGTATCATAAGAAAATTGGCTTCATTTAGCAAATAAGTAAATTGAATGAATAAATAAATATATTGAGGATAATGGAAGCAAAGTCTTTTTTTTTTTTTTTGAGACAGAGTCTTGCTCTGTTGCCCAGGCTGGAGTGCAGTGGCGTGATCTCGGCTCACTGCAGCCTCAGCCTCCTGCGTTCAAGCGATTCTCCTGCCTCAGCCTCCGGAGTAGCTGGGATTATAGGCGCCCGCCACCATGCTCAGCTAATTTTTGTAATTTTAGTAAAGACTGGGTTTCACCATGTTAGCCAAGCTGGTCCCGAACTCCTGACCTAGTGATCCACCCGCCTTGGCGTCCCCAAGTGCTGGGATTACAGACGTGAGCCACCGCGCCTGGCGGAAGCAAAGTCTTTAACTGACAGAAAAGGTATTTACAACATGGAAAGGGAGAAGGCCTGAAAAAACCTGGTGTACTAGAATTGGAGCTATCATTATGAACTCATGGTTTTACAATATAAATGCACAAATAGATATAGAAATATTTACAGATAAATCTGTGTGTGAAAACCTATTTACATACATACATTTCCTAGCTCTGTTTACTGAGGGTGGCTATGAGGTAGAAGGTGGTGACTCAACTCCAGACAAGATTGAAGACTAGCTGAAACAGGGAAGAGGTGAAAGCAACTCTCTGTAAGACACACTCACCAGTGCCCTGTCAGTTTACCATTGCCAATGGCAACACCCAGAAGTGACTGTCCTCTTCCGTGGCAACAACCCAGAAGCACCACCTTTTTTCTAGAAATATCTGAATAACTCACCCCTTAATTTTCACATAAGTTAAAGTAGGTATAAATGACTGCAGAACTGCCCCTGAGCTGCTACTCTCAACACACTGTCTATGGAGTAGTCCCACTCTGCAGTAGTTACAGAGTTGTAACATTGCCACCTCAATAAGATTGTTTTCTTCTACCACCAGCTTGCTCTTAAATTCCATCCTGAGCAAGGCCAAGAACATTCCTGGGCTAAGCCCAATTTGGGGCTCTCCTGCCCTGCTACAGCTAGAAGCAGCAACATCCAAGCAGCATTTAGTACTCTTAAGTGTGTACATCTTGGTTTCTAAATACTGTCCTTCACCAAAAGGAAATAAGGCTTCTTGAAGAAATGGCTGATTCCAGGGCTAAAGCAGAAAAAGTATAAGATAAGCTGAAAATATTTCTGCCAGAAAATAAAGAAATGCTGAATGAATGATAGCAATGTATCAAAAGGACACAGGAGGGATTTCCATTTCCAGACAAAAATAGATCAATTGTTACCAAACTTGCCCTCCTACCCTAAAGACCTAGAAAACTAGATAAAACATGAAACAAAACTTTTAGGCATTAGGCCAGGAGCGGTGGTGGCTCACGCCTGTAATCCCAGCACTTTGGGAGGTTGAGGTGGGCAGATCACTTGAGGTCAGGAGTTTGAGACCAGCTGGCCAACGTGGCAAAACTCCTGACCTCATATGATCCACCCGCCTCTGTCTCCCAAAGTGCTAGATTACAGGCGTTAGCCACTGTGCTTGGCCAAAGTATATTTTTGTAAGTTCCTTACTTTCAAGTGATACAGTATGATATTGTAGATTTGATACACTAAAAATACATAATGTAAACCTGTGATATTATTAAGTACATAGTCTTCAACCCGTTTCCTGGCATACAACTCCTAACATCCTGAGAATATCCACAGTGATGCCTTTTTGTTTGCTAATGTTGACTGATGGCTGGAAGCCCATAGTTAGCTTCAGAATTAGGGATGCTCACCAGAAAGACCAAGGCATGATTATAGAATTAGAACTTTCAGTCCCACCCCGACTTCCAGAGAGGGGAGAGGAGCTGAAGGTTAAGTGGATGCCCAATGATATAATCAATCATGTCTATATAATGAAGCCTCCAGAAAAACCAGCCCAGACATGGGGGCTCACACCTGTAATCCCAGCACTTTGGGAGGCCGAGGGAGATCAAGACCACCCTGGCCAACATGGTGAAACCCCGTCTATACTAAAAATACAAAAATTAGCTGGACATGGTGGCGTGTGCCTGTAGTCCCAGCTACTTGGGAGGCTGAAGCAGGAGAATTGCTTGAACCCAGGAGGCGGAGGCTGCAGTCAGCCTAGATCGTGCCATTTCACTCCAGCCTAGTGACAGAGCAAGACTCCGTCTAAAAAACAAAAACAAAGAAACAACAACAACAACAACAAACCCAAAAGGACTGAGTTTGGAGAACTTCCTGATAGTTGAACACCTGGCGGTTCTTAGAGGGTGGCATAACCAGAGAGGTCACAGAAGTACCATGCCATTCCCCCATACCTCCCCATATGCATCTCTTCATCTGTATCCTTTGCAATATCTCTTATAATAACCTGGTAAACATAAGTAAGTGTTTCCGTGAGTTCTGTGAGCCACTCTAGCAAATTAATTGACTCCAAAGAGGGTGTTGTGAGAACCCCAACTTGGAGCCAGTTGGTGAGAAGTTCCAGAGGCCTGAACTTGGAATAGTGCCTGAAGGAGGGGGCAGTCTTGGGGACTGAGCCCTCAACCTGTGGGGTCTGAGGCTATCTCCAGGTAGACAGTATCAGAATTTAACTGAATTCGAGGACACCTAGCTGGTATCTGCTGCTTGATGTGTAGGGGAAAACCCACACACATTTAGTCACAGAAGTTTTCTATGTTGATGATTGTTGTGACGTGAGATCAGAGTAGAAAACATGTTGAGTACGTTTTTTCCACCCACAAAACCCTAAAGTAATCACCAAGAAAAAAGGTGAAGAAATACAGCTAACTAGACAATAAAAGAGATAAAATTCTATGGGATACTAAAACAATCAATATAAAGACAAAAAGAAGAAAAAAGAATCAAAGAATGGATTTCATAAACAGAAAACAAATGACAAGGCCATTTTTATATTTTAATATAAATGCTAACTAATTAAAAGGCAACATATCAAAATATGTGGGATGAAGTTAAAGCAGTGCTCAAAGAGAATTTATAGTTTGTATTATAGAAAAAGGAAGGTCTAAAATCAATCATCTAAGCTTCCACTTTAAGACTCTAGAAAAAGGCCAGGCACGGTGGCTCAAGCCTGTAATCCCAGCTCTTTGGGAGGCCGAGACGGGCGGATCACGAGGTCAGGAGATCGAGACCATCCTGGCTAACACGGTGAAACCCCGTCTCTACTAAAAAGAATACAAAAAACTAGCCAGGCGAGGTGGCGGGCGCCTGTAGTCCTAGCTACTCGGGAGGCTGAGGCAGGAGAATGGCGTGAACCTGGGAGGCGGAGCTTGCAGTGAGCCCAGATCATGCTACTGCACTCCAGCCTGGGCAACAGAGCGAGACTCTGTCTCAAAAAAAAAAAAAAAAATCTAGAAAAAAAGAGAGCTGAGATTGTTGGGATTTGGGGAGTGCAGTGGCTCCCAAAGATCTGTAATGCCAGTGGTTTGGGATGCCAAGGAAGGATAATCACTTAAGACCAGGAATCTGAGATCAGTCTGGGTTACATAGCGAGACCCTAACCCTAGGAAAAAAAAAAAATCAGCCAGGTGCAGTGGCTCATGCCTGTAATCCCAGCACTTTGGGAGGCTGAGGCAGGCGGATCACCTGATGTTGGGAGTTCGAAACCAGCCTGACCAACATAGAGAAACCCCATCTCCACTAAAAATACAAAATTAGCCAGGTATGGTGGTGCATGCCCAAAATCCCAGCTACTCAGGAGGTTGAGGCAGGAGAATTGCTTGAACCCAGGAGGCAGAGGTTGCGGCGAGGCGAGATTGTGCCACTGCACTCCAGCCTGGGCAACAAAAGCAAAACTCCGTCTCAAAAAAAAAAAAAAAATTACTCTTGAGCGAGGCTTTCTCACTGTTACCGAGGTTGGAGCACAATGGCTTGATCACAGCTCACTGCAGCCTTGACTTCCTAGGCTCAAGTGATCCTCTCACCTGAGCCCCCTGAGTAGCTAGAACCACAGATGCATACCACCATGCCCAACTAATTTTGTTATTTATTATACAGACAGTCTCACTATGTTGTTCAGGCTGGTCTTGAACTCCTGGGCTCAAGCTATCCTCTCATCTTGGCTTCCCAAAGTGCTGGGATTACAGGCGTGAGCCACCACGCCCAGCAGTACAAGAAAAAGTTTTTTTAAATTAACTGGGTAGGAGTTCAATGTTACAGTGAGCTATGATTATATCAGTGCTCTCCAGCATGTGCAACAGAGCAAGACCCTGTCTCTTAAAAAATTAAAAAATAAATAAATAACCTAGAAAAAGAAGAGCAAACTCAATCAAAAACAAATAGGAAAAAGGAAAAAATAAGAACAGAAATCAATAAAACAAAACTGACAACAGAAGAAAAGCAATGACACCAAAAGTTTCTTCTTTGGAAAGAAAAAAGGGAAAAAAAATCCACAAATGATCAATATCATGAGTGAAAGAAAGTGCATCACCACAGATCTTACAGACATTAAAAGAATACCAGGATACTAAACATCTGAAATCATCCAACCTACCTCTTCAAAGGAATATTTTTCTACAGTATGAAGAGCATCTTGGGTCTCATTCCATCCTCCAATAGAATAGATGCAGTCATTGAGTGCAGCCACACCAAGATATGCTCTCCTGGTTCCCATTGGAGGAAGTGGAGACCAACGCTTAGAAAGTGGATCATAGACTTCAAAAGAACGAAGTTCTATTCCTTCATTGCTGATGCCCCCAATTACATAAATTAAACCTGGAAGTGGAATATTTTTGCTCAGATGCTACAGAAAGTGAGATACAAATAGTGATGAAAAGTAATGATTGTGATCTGTTTCCTATGCTGATGCTATGTTTAATCTACGGCTTACAATTTTATTTAAGAGAGAAAATCAACTTTGTCAAGTTTATCACCTCACTATTCAGCAAGTTGTAAAAAATTAGTGGAACTAATTTAAAATAGCATTGAGTTTTCAAAGAACTTGAAATAATCTGTCAGCTGAGGATTTTCTATCTAATTATCTGCTTGGTGATCTCAGGTTCCAGATCCACCCACAGATAAAACAGGAAAGGAAAATGGATTTTTTTTTTCCCTAAAAAATGTTATGCACTTAAGCTGGGAATTACACGGCTCTCTTTAGTGACAGCCTATCTGTTGCTCAGATGGACATAAAGTAGGGAATTTAAATTTAAATAGTATGTGGCTAAATTAAGGTATCAGAATCAATTACTACAGTACACAGCTGGGTGTAGTGGTTCACAATCCCAGCACTTTGGGAGGCCAGGGAAGGCGAATCACTTGAGCTTGAGACCAACCTGGGCAAAAAATACAAAAAATACAAAATTAGTCAGGCATGATGGTGTGTGCCTGCAGTCCCAGCTACTCAGGCAACTGAGGTGGGAGGATGGCTTGAGTCTGGGAGGCAGAGGTTGCAATGAACCAAGATTGCACCACTGCACTCCACCCTGGGCAACAGAGTCAGAACTTGTCTCAAAAAACAAAAACAAAAACAATTACTACAGTAAAATATAATGTAATTTACATAAAATTTCCTTATAAACTCTGGCAATCTACAATTATTTTTGAATCTGTAGTGTTGTACTTCATCTTCTAAAGTGAGGATTTACAAAGAATTATATTTTACGACATGTGGGCTAGGCTGGGTGCAGTGGATCATGCCTGTAATCCCAGCACTTTAGGAGAACAAGGCGGGCGGATCACGAGGTCAGGAGATTGTGACCATCCGGGTTAACATGGTGAAACCCCGTCTCTACTAAAAACACAAAAAATTTGCCAGGTGTGGCGGGTGCCTGTAGTCCCAGCTACTCCGGAGACTGAGGCAGGAGAATGGTGTGAACCCGGGAGGCGGAGCCTGCACTGAGCCGAGATCGCACCACTGCACTCCAGCCTGGGTGACAGAGCGAGACTCCATCTCAAAAAACAAAAAACAAAAAAACAAAAAAAAAAAGAAAAAAGAAATGTGGGCTAAATGTTAGTATAGTAAACCTGGGTTTTAGTTCCAGCCTTGCCAGTAACCAGCTATGAGAAAAGACAACTCACAACCTTCCTGATCTTCAGCTTCCTCATCTATAACTTAAAGAAGTTGAAATAGGTAAGTTCAAAGATTCCTTTCTAGGTAGCTCTATGATTTTAGATGGAATGATAAAAATAATAAATATAAAACAACTAGGAGACATGATATTAAACAGTAAGATATAGTCTGTACCACATAATTTGCTAATAGAAATCAGAGAAGGTTGGCCAGGCACGGTGGCTCAAGCCTGTAATCCCAGCACTTTGGGAGGCCGAGGCGGGTGGATCACGAGGTCAGGAGATCGAGACTATCCTGGCTAACATGGTGAAACCCCGTCTCTACTAAAAATACAAAAAACTAGCCGGGCGTGGTGGCGGGCGCCTGTAGTCCCAGCTACTTGGGAGGCTGAGGCGGGAGAATGGCGTGAACCTGAGAGGCGGAACTTGCAGTGAGCCGAGATCACACCACTGCACTCCAGCCTGGGAGACACAGCGAGACTCCGGCTCAAAAAAAAAAAAAAAAAAAAGGAAATCAGAGAAGGTAACCACAAAGCAGAAAGAAGTTGAGCAGATTAGGCTGTCATATAACAATGGGAAAGCTGCTTCCTTCTCCACAGGTGCATATAAATCAGCTCTCCAATCCTAGACAGAATCAGGTTCTAGTTAAAACATCTTACTACCTAACTCTCAGAGTATAGTAGACAATCAAAATAATGTTTGTATACCACTTTAATATGCAACATATAATTATTTAAATCTGTCACAGGATTATATGCTATGTGAACTGAATCACAATGTACTTTGTAGAAAAAAATGCTAAAGAAGCCTATAGAGACCATGAAAACAATTTATTTTTATTTATTTTTTGAGACAGAGTTTCATTGTTACCCAGGCTGCAGTACAGTGGCACCATCTCACTCACTGCAACCTCCACCTCCTGGGTTCAAACAATTATCCTGCCTCAGCCTCCCTAGTAGCTGGGATTACAGGAGTGTGGTACCGTGCCCAGCTAATTTTTGTATTTTTAGTAGAAATGAGGTTTCACCACATTGGCCAGGCTGGTCTCAAACTCCTAACCTCAGATGATCCTACTGCCTCAGCCTCCCAAAGTGCTGGGATTATAGGCATGAGCCACCACGCCCCAAAATTGTTTCTGATACTCTCTCCCTACTTAGAAATATTTACTTAGATGTTCATGGGAGAGAAAAGACAATAACAGATAACACTTCGAATGCTTATTGTGCTAGTCAGATATTCCTGCTTACTTGCAATTTTTAATGATAGCCTTATTTATTTTGAAAAAATCAATTATTTTGGCAATACAGAAATAAAAGTCAACGATAGGAGGTAAAAACCAGAACTTCTATGCTGCTAGTATCAGTCATTCAATACCAACAGATCTAAAATATACTTTTGTGAAAATAAGGCCTCAAACTCAAAGTTTTTCAGAACTACATTTTGAGGAAAAATATTTTATAAAGTGATTACCTTGCATTTCACAGCACCCAAAGTAGTAGCGTGACACAGCCATGTTACCAACTACTTCCCATTTATTTTCATCAGGATCAAATCTTTCAATGGTGTTCCCTATCTCAGCTCCAACCCATCCACCTGTAATGAAACAGAAAAATGTTCATTTCTGGGATAAAAGAATCTTATTTATGACAAAGACCTTACAAAACAGCTAAACCAATTATTTCATATTATAGATATCACATGAACCAAAGAGGTTATCTGTTCCACGATCCCATGAAAAAGTTAGAATTTGACCACGAGTAGAACTCAGGTCCTTGCACAACTGATGCTCTTTTGAGAAAAAAAAAAAAAAAGAATTCAAGTCTTTTAACTCCCTATTTTTCACTAAAGACTAAAACAAAACAAAACAAAACAAAGAAAGCTCCAAACTTCAATATATTGCATGGAAAAGACAGTATTTTGCAAAACTACCTTTTGAAATGACTTCTGGCTACTCAGAATGTTTATCCTAATCAAGGCCAGCTCCAAGCCTAATCAGAGCATACTGTGTATTTGGTTAATTTCAGGAACTTCAAAAAGGCCCTTTATCCCCACAATAACATTTTCTTAACACTCTCTAATTCTTTTTTTTTTATTTTTTGAGATGGAGTCTTGCTCAGTAGCCCAGGCTGGAGTGCAGTGGCCAGATCTCAGCTCACTGCAAGCTCCGCCTCCCAGGTTTTACCCCATTCTCCTGCCTCAGCCTCCCCAGTAGCGGGGAATACAGGCGCCCGCCACCTCGCCCAATTAATTTTTCGTATTTTTTAGTAGAGACGGGGTTTCACCATGTTAGCCAGGATGGTCTCGATCTCCTGACCTCGTGATCCACCCGTCTCAGCCTCCCAAAGTGCTGGGATTACAGGCTTGAGCTACGGTGCCCGGCCCTTTTTTTTTTTTTTTTTTTGAGATGGAGTCTCGCTCTGTCATCCAGGCTGGAGTGCAGTGGTGCAGTCTCAGCTCAGGCTCACTGCAAGCTCCGCCTCCCGGGTTCAAGCCATTCTCCTGCCTCAGCCTCCCGAGTAGCTAGGACTACAGGCGCCCGCCACCACGCCCAGCTAATTCTTTTTGTATTTTTAGTAGAGACAGGGTTTCACTGTGTTAGCCAGGATGGTCTTGATCTCCTGACTTTGTGATCCGCCCGCCTCAGCCTCCCAAAGTGCTGAGACTACATGCTGTGAGCCACCGCACCCGGCCAACACCCTCCAATTCTTAAAGTTGAAAATATTTTTTCCCACAATTAACTGAAAAATGCAGTTACTTATGGAGGTAATAAAATATAATAGATTACACTCACCTTAAGGTAACTCATATTTTTTGCACAATAGGTTTGGATGAGGGGAAGACACTGAGTTACAGTGAATTGAAGGAGTGACAAGGAGAAAATAGGGGAGGCTGAGAGCTATGTTAACTTATAACTTTCCCTAGGAACAACCTTGATTGTAACATTTGTTACACAGATATTCAAAGTAGAATAGCTCATAATCATTCACTACATCTACAAGAATAAAAATATAGTACAGAACTTCCTTGTGATATATTTAATTTTTTGGCATCTGTTTTCTTATATTAAACATAATTAGGCCACTATGCAGAGTGCTAAAAATGTTATACACTTAATTAAAATAATGAGATTTAACTACTCAGCTAAAGTACTGCACTGGATGTCTCATCTATATTTTATCTCCAGTAATACAATTTTGAGAATAAGAATTTAAAGAGCTGGCAAGCACATCTACAGCATACAGTAGCTCCAGAGATACCTGCAGAAGAATGTGTATGACTAGCAGTTTGGTCAGCCAGCCAACTGGGCACCCTCCTCCAACCCCTCCAACCCCTCCAACCCCTGACCCCCTGACCCCTACCTACACCTTCCCCTAAGACCTTGCCCAGCCTCCAGAGTATATAGACTAAAGCCAGTTGGTTTTTAAAAAAAGAATGTAAAGAGCTGAAAAGAGGAAAAGAACATCTCTAAAGTCATCAGAACCCAACAATTTAAATAATATTAGCTATCTACAAACATTTCATATTCTCACTTCTTTGTGGGATCTAAAAATCAAAACAATTGAACTCATGGAGACAGAGAGTAGAAGGATGGTTACCAGCGGCTGGGAAAGGTAGTGTAGTGGGGGTGGGGAGGCAGGAGGTGGGCATAGTTAATGAATTTGAATAAAAAAAAAAAGGAAGAATGAATAAGACCCAGTATTTGATAGCGCAATAGGGTGACTATAGTCAATAATAATTTAATTGTACATTTAAAAATAAAGAGTATAACTGGATTGTTTATAACACAAAGGATAAATACTTGAGGAGATGGATATCCCATTTTACGTGATGTGATTATTACACATTATGTGCCTGTATCTCATGTGCCCCATAAATATATATACCTATTATGTATCCATAAAAATGAAAATTAAAAATACATAAATAATATTAGCTATCTTTAAACTGAACAGCATAATTACCCAAAGCATAGATAGCCCCATAACACACACACACTCCTAAGCCACAGCGAGGATGATTCATCGAAGCTACAGTTGTCCACTGTTTAGTAACTGGATCATAGCATTCAGTACAATCAAAAATCATTGAATCCTTTTCACCTGAGTTAAATAAAAGAGACATATATTAGAAAGTTTAGTAATGCTAATAGACTAGCACCATAATACAATATTCAGTAGTATTCCCTATTGTCAAAAATTCAACCATTATGTCTGATTTTATACTATTCATTTGCCTGTCAAGCATTATTTTGAATCTAGAGCACTGTCATTTATTAAAGCCCACTTATGAAACAGGCACAATTTTTCTATTATCTATTTTTACCACCCAAACAATCCATGTAATGTTTTAGGATACAATTTGCATTTTAATACTTCTATATTTTTTTTCACATAGTAGTTTGGGTGGCTGGCCCTGGTACAATTTGAGTTTTAATGTAATCCTTTCCTAACAACAAACACAAAATGAATTTTTTTTTTTTTTTGAGACAGAGTCTCGCTCTGTCGCCCAGGCTGGAGTGCAATGGTGCAATCTCGGCTCACTGCAAGCTCCACCTCCTGGGTTCACACCATTCTCCTGCTCAGCCTCCCGAGTAGCTGGGACTACAGGCGCCCACCACCTCACCTGGCTAATTTTTTGTATTTTTAGTAGAGACAGGGTTTCACCATGTTAGCCAGGATGGTCTCTATCTCTTGACCTTGTGATCCGCCCGCCTCGGCCTCCCAAAGTGCTGGGATTACAGGCGTGAGCCACTGCGCCCAGCATAAAAATGAAAAAATTTTAAAAAGATACCCAAATTTTCTTTTTTTTAAATATTTATTTATTTATTTATTTTTAGAGACAGAGTCTGGCTCTGTCACCCAGGCTAGAGTGCAGTGGCACAATCATCGCTCACTGAAGCTTTGAACTCCTGGACTCAAGTCATCCTCCTGCCTCAGCCTCCCAAGTAGCTAGGACTATAAGCTGTGCCACCATGTCCAGCTAATTTAGAATTTTACAATAAGATATTTAGGAGTAAATCTAACCAAAGATTATGCAATGCCTCTATGGATAACATTTTAAAATATTACTTAAAGTTTTAAATTATGGAACATCTAAATAAATGAAGAGATGAATAATGTTCATGAATTATAAGAGTCAATGTATCATGAAGATTTTCCTATTTAAAAATAAGAGTCAATGTAAAGATGATAGTTATCCCCATATTGATTTATAGATTTAATGTATTCCCAATCAAAAAAATCCATTTTTTAACAGATTTGACAAACTGATTCTAAACTTTATATAGAAGTACAAAGAGCCTAGAAGAGCCAAGCATTCTCGGAAAAAAATAAGGAGAAACAGTCCCATCATATATCAAGACATATAACAAAGCTATAGTAATTAAAAAAGGGATAGACAGAAACTAATGGAACAGAAAAGAAATTCTAGAACAGAGACATACATATGATTGCTTGATAGAAGATAGAGTTAGCATTACAGAGCAGTGGGGAAACAACAATCTTTCATGCTAGGATAATGGATTATACATCGAGAGGAAAATGAAACTAATGCCTTACTGCATATTATCCATAAAAACTAAATTCCAGGTAGATTACTGACATAAATGTGAATGGAAAAACTATAAAACTGTATAAAACAATGAAGGTATAGGTCCTTATGATGTTGGAGTAGGGAAAGATGTCTCAAATAAGATGCAAGAAACATTAACCATACAGGGAAAAAAATAAGAGATTTGACTACACTAAAATTAAAAATATCTGTTCATCAAAGGATCCCATAAAGAGAGTAAAAGATGAAGCAGCAGAGTAGGAGAAGATATTTATAGCACATATGACTTTATGAGGGCCTAGAATCCTGAATATAAACAAAATTCCTATTGTACAGAAAATAGTTAACATAGCAGGCCTAAAAATGCCTGTCCTTAGAAAGGCCTATTTGGGGGCCGGGCACAATGGCTCACACCTGTAATCCCAGCACTTTGGGAGGCTGAGGTGGGCGGATCACAAGGTGAAGAGATCGAGACCATCCTGGCTAACACTGTGAAACCCCATCTCTACCAAAAATACAAAAAATTAGCCGGGCGTGGTGGCGGGCGCCTGTAGTCCCAGCTACTCAGGAGGCTGAGGCAGGAGAATGGCGTGAACCCAGGAGGTGGAGCTTGCAGTAAGCCGAGACAGCGCCACTGCACTCCAGCCTGGGCGACAGAGCAAGACTCCGTCTCAAAAAAAAGAAAAGAAAGGCCTACTTGGAAGGTTGATCCTTTGCTGGAATCTGGGAATATGGCTGGTTAACAGTTTCCTCCACTGATACAAAATTTTCCCAAAATGGTAAGAGTGGCTCACTGTGCTTGAACTGTACAAACAATGTGATTTATGCTGAACATACGCTTTCCTTCTGAGGGTCTGGGATTTTGGTATGTGCTAGGAAGAAAGAGGCTATGTGATCAGCTGCCTGCAAAAACCTTGGGCACTATGTCTCTAATGAGCTTCCCTGGTAGACAATACTTCCCACATGTTGTCACTACTAATTGCTGAGGAATTAAGCATGTCATGTGTGACTGTACTGAGTGAGGACTCTGGAAAGCTGTCAACTGGTTCCTTCCAAACTTTATCACATGTGCCTTTTCTTTTTGCTGATTTTGTTTTGTACATTTCGTTACAATAAATCTTAGCTGTGGATACAATTACATGCTAAATCTTTAAGTCCTTTTAGCAAATCACTAAACCTGAGAGTGGTCTTGGGAACCCTGATGCACCTACAAATCAACAAAATAGACAATTTTTTAAAAGGACTAAAGATCTAAAAAGTTACTTCTTGAAAGAAGAAATCCGGCTGGGCGCAGTGGCTCACGCCTGTAATCCCAGCACTTTGGGAGGCCAAGGCGGGTGGATCATGAGGTCAGGAGTTCTAGACCAGCCTGACCAGCCTGACCAACATGGTGAAACCCCATCTCTACTAAAAATAGAAAAATTAGCCAGGCATGGTGGTGCGCTTCTGTAATCCCAGCTACTCAGGAGGCTGAGGCAGGAGAATCACTTGAACTTGAAAGGCGGAGGTTGCAGTGAGTGGAGATCGCGCCACTGCACTACAGCCGGGCGACAGAGCGAGACTGTGTCTCAAAACAAAAACAAAAACAAACAAACAACAACAACAAAATTGGCCGGACATGGTGGTCTATGCCTGTAATCTCAACTACTTGGGAGGCTGAGGCAGGAGAATCTCTTGAACCCGGGAGGCAGAGGTTGCTGTGTGCCACTGCCCTCTAGCCTGGGAGACAGAGTGAGACTCCATCTCAAAAAATAAAAATAAAAATAAAAGGGCTGGGTGTGGTGGCTCACCCTGTAATCCCAGCACTTTGGGAGGCCAAGGCAGGCAGATCACCTGAGTTCAGGAGTTCAAGACCAGCCTGGCCAACATGGTGAAACCCGATCTCTACTAAAAATACAAAAATTAGCTGGGCGTGGTGGCGCATGCCTGTAATCCCAGCTACTCGGGAGGCTGAGGCATCACTTGAATCCAGGAGGCAGAGGTTGTAGTGAGTTGACAATGCACCACTGCACTCCAGCCTGGGCAACAGAGCGAGATTCCATCTCAAAAAATAAATAAATAGGCCGGGCACAGTGGCTGATGCCTGTAATCCCAGCACTTTGGGAGGCCGAGGTGGGCAGATCACAAGGTCAGGAGATTGAGACCATCCTGGCTAACACGGTGAAACCCCGTCTCTACTAAAAATACAAAAAAAATTAGCCAGGTGTGGTGGCGGGCACCTGTAGTCCCAGCTACTCAGGAGGCTGAGGCAGGAGAATGGTGTGAACCCAGGAGGTGGAGCTTGCAGTGAGCCGAGATCACGCCACTACACTCCAGCCTGGGCGACAAGTGAGACTCCGTCTCACAATAAATAAATAAATAAATAAATAAATAAATAAATAAGTAAGTAAGTATTTTACATAAGTAAAAAGCAAAAAAAGAAAAAGTTAATAACAATATATATCTCAAAAAGTTAAATACAGAAGGCCGGGCACAGTAGCTCACACCTGTAATCCCAGCACTTTGGGAGGCTGAGGCAGGCGGATCACAAGGCCAGGAGATCGAGACCATCCTGGCTAACACAGTGAAACCCCGTCTACTAAAAATACAAAAAAACATTAGCTGGGCGTGGTGGCGGGTGCCTGTAGTCCCAGCTACTTGGGAGGCTGAGGCAGAAGAATGGCGTGAACCCAGGAGGCGGAGGTTGCCGTGAGCTGAGATTGCGCCACTGCACTCCAGCCTGGGCAACAGAGCAAGACTCCATCTCAAAAAAAAAAAAAACAAAAGAAAGTTAAATACAGAGTTACCGTATAACCTAACAATTCTACTCCTAAGTATATACCCAAAAGAAATCAAACTTATGTCTACACAAAAACTTTTATTTGAATATTAAGTGGAAATAATATAAATGTCCATCAACTACAGAATGAATAAACAAACAAAATATGATTATTTCGACACGATGAAATATTATTCAGCCATAAAAAGAAATGAAGTACTGCTAACTGAAAGAAGTCAGACACAATATTATATGATTCCATTTACATGAAATGTCCAGAATAGGCAAGACCATAGAGACATAAAGTAGATTAGCTGTTACTAGGGTTTAGGAGGACAGATGGGGAGTGACTGCTGACAGGTACAGTGTTTCTTTCTGGGGTGATGAAATGTTCTGGAATGAGATAGTGGTGACGATTGTACAACTTTGTGACTATGCTAAAAACCACTAAATTATATTCTCTAAATTTTGGTATGTGAATTATATCTTAATTTTTAAAACCCAACATTTAGAATATGAACCCAGATATGTATGTATCGGGAAGAAACTAAACCAAAATGTTAACTGTGATTATTCTGGGTGGTATGGTTATGGCATCAGGAATTTAAATTTTCTTTTTCATATGCTTCTGTTTTAGCAAAATTTTCTACAACAAACCTAACTTTTATAATTTTCAAAGTATTTAAAAGTTATATATTAAGGAATATCTTAAGATAGCAATGTTGACAGTATTAATAGCTAGAGAAGTCACAGCAGTTTTGAAGAGCCTCTGTAAGCACTTCTGTGGTATCAGGGGAGGGAATACATACATGCAAGTGTCACACAAGGACCTCTGACCCTAGGTTAAACAGAAGAGTTCAAGTGATAAACCTATGCATAATTGACAAAAGACACATACAAGGAATTATTAAAGTTGTGGTCAAAGACTATATAGAATTGTGCTCTTTATGCAGACAAGAAGTTATTGCTTAAAATTCTAATTTCTTTGATGGAATTTTCTGATGCACATGTCATTTCTTGATTTAATAAATAGTTCTGAGTTATATACCCTCCAAAGTAAAGACAAAAATCAAATAGTTCCTATATCGCCATAATTTAAATTGACAGTACCATAGTCAGAATTTTTTTTTTTTTTTTTTTTTTTTTAGACGGAGTCTCGCTCTGCCGCCCAGGCTGGAGTGCAGTGACCGGATCTCAGCTCACTGCAAGCTCCGCCTCCCGGGTTCACACCATTCTCCTGCCTCAGCCTCCCGAGTAGCTGGGACTACAGGCGCCCGCCACCTCGCCCGGCTAGTTTTCTGTATTTTTTAGTAGAGACGGGGTTTCACCGTGTCAGCCAGGATGGTCTCGATCTCCTGACCTCGTGATCCGCCCGTCTCAGCCTCCCAAAGTGCTGGGATTACAGGCTTGAGCCACCGCGCCCGGCCCATAGTCAGAAAATATTTATAAAATTTTTGGGTGGGGATGGCTCGCCAAACCCTGGCCCACTAAAAAATAAATCAATAAAATAAAAATAAAATAATTATAATGTTTTTTTAAATACCGGCTGGGTGCCATGGCTCACATCCATAATCCTAGCACTTTGGGAGGCTGCGGCAGGAGAATCACTTGAGCTCCAGAGTTCAAGACCAGCCTGGGCAACATAGTGAGACCCCATCTCTAAAAAAAAAAAAAAAAATTGGCCATGCGTAGTGGCTCATGCCTGTAATCCCAACACTTTGAGAGGCCAAGGCGGATGGATCACCTGAGGTCGGGAGTTTGATACCAGTCTGACCAACATGAAGAAACCCTGTCTCTACTAAAAATACAAAATTAGCTGGGCGTGGTGGTGCATGCCTGCAATCCCAGCTACAGAGGAGGCTGAGGCAGGAGAATTGCTTGAACCCAGGAGGCAGAGGTTGCAGTGAGCCGAGATCACGCCATTGCACTCCAGCCTGGGCAACAAGAGCAAAACTCCATCTCAAATAAATAAATAAATATTTAATGAGCCATACATGGTGATGTATGCCTATAGTCCCAGTTACTTTATTATTTAATAATTCATAAAAATAGTTTTACAAAACACCAGGATTTCGACAAGAAATATATCCTACTATCTTGTTGACTTGGTTTTTACGTACCCAGTATCCATACTGCTTGGTTTATTAAAAATGAATCATAATGCAGCTTTCAGAATTTAAAAAAATTCTATCATAAATATTGATCTAAATTTTGATGCCACCTTTTTTTTTTTTTGAGACGGAGTTTCGCTCTTGTTGCCCAGGATGGAGTGCAATGGCACGATCTTGGCTCACTGCAACCTCCGCCTCCTGAGTTCAAATGATTCTCCTGCCTCAGCCTCCTAAGTAGCTGGGATTACCAGCACCCGCCACCATGCCCAGCTAATTTTTTTGTATTTTTAGTAGAGACAGGGTTTCACCATGTTGGCCAGACTGGTCTTGAACTCCTGACCTTAGGTGATCTGCCTGTCTCGGCCTCCCAAAGTGCTGCGATTACAGTCGTGAGCCACTACGCCAGGCGGGTGCCATATTCTATAAACAACTTTTCTTTTCTTTTTTTTTTTTTTTTTTTTTTTTTTTGNCACCGTGTTAGCCAGGATGGTCTCGATCTCCTGACCTCGTGATCCGCCCGTCTCGGCCTCCCAAAGTGCTGGGATTACAGGCTTGAGCCACCGCGCCCGGCCCTTCTTTTCTTTTTTGAGAGAGGGTCTTGCTCTGTCACCCAGGCTGGAGTACAGTGGCACGATCGTGGCTCACTGCAACCACTGCCTCCTGGGCTCAAGTAATCTTCCCACATCATCCTGCCAAGTAGCTGGGACTACAGAAATGTGCCACACATCTGGCTCATTTTTAATTTTTTTTAAGAGATAAAGTCTCAATATATTGCCCAGGCTGATCTCAAACTCCTGGGCTCAAGTGATCCTCCTGGCTCGGCTTCCAAAAGTGCTGGGATTACGGGTATGAGCCACCACACCTCACCACCACTTTTCATTAAAACCAAACCTAAGTATTCTGGCTTGTGATAAATCACAGTATTCATCCAATATGAAATATTCACCATCTTGCCCTTCCCCTTCCCCTTTCCCTTCCCCCTTTCACCTTTCCCCTTCCTCCTTCCCCCTTCCCCCTTCCGTCCCTCCCTCCCTCCCTCCCTTCCTTCTGCCCTTCCTTCCTTCCATCCTTTCTGTAAATACTTATTGAGGACAATTAGATATATGTATATCACACAGCAACATATAAATCATAAAGCATATTAGAATATAGCCAATAAGACTAATAAAGAAAATAAGACATTTTTATTATTACCTCCAATAGCGTAGACCATCCCTCCTAGAACTGTTACTCCCAGCCCACTTCGAGCCTGATGAAGTGAAGATACAGTGGTCCAGTACTGGCTAAAGGTATCAAAACGTTCCACACAGCTGAGGGCTCTGCTATCACTCCAACGACCCCCCTGCAACCGAGTATATCCACCTAAACAAAAGAAGAAAAGTGAGTACACAGCAAATCCCTTACTATTAAATAGAAAAACGGTAGTAATGAAAATCTAGTGTTCTACAGCTAAACATTTAGTATAACTATTATATAACAAGAAATAAATGGTTTAGAGCTTACTTTCTCCCTCTATATATAATGTAATATTCTTAAATTTGCCAATTCCTGAAAGATTGTGGCTTAAATAGTAAGACGGTTAGCCTCAGTGTTTTACCACTTGGTCTTGGTTATAAATAGAATATTATATGAAATATAAATCTAGGCACTGCTTATCTGTTAAGTTAGGAAAGTTTCATTATAACTTTCATTAGTGTCTTTTTCAATTAAAAATAGTGAGTTGAAAGCCGTGTGTGTGTGTGTGTGTGTGTGTGTGTGTGTGTGTGTGTTTGAGGCAGGGTTTCACTCTGTCACCTAGGCTGGAGTCCAGTGATGTGATCACAGCTTACTGCAGCCTCAATCCTCCCCCATCAACCTCCTGATGAAATCCTTGTTTTGACTATACATCCAATCAGCAAAAAAATTTTAAGAAGCACTCAAAAGCATTATACTTAAATATTAATACATACATGTAATTGTAATTATATATGTGTAAATTATAAATTATCTCATACATCAGGTACTTACATAAAAACTATAATATGTATACAGATCTGCACTATATATATCAATATATTATATATTATATGTATTTTAAATGCCGATAAAGTTTAATGCTTTTTTTTATTTTTTTGAGCCAGTGTCTTGCTCGGTTGCCCAGGCTGGAGTGCAGGGTATAATCTCTGCTCACTGCAACCTCTGCCTCCTGAGTTCAAGTGATCCTCCCACTTCAGCTTCCCAAGTAGCTGGGACTACAGGCACACACCACCACACCAGGGTAATTTCTGTATATCTGTGTAAAGACAAGGTTTCATCATGTTGCATAGGCTGGTCTTGAACTTCTGGGCTCACACAATCCTCTGACCTCAGCCTTCCAAAGTGCTGGGATTACAGGCCATGAGCCACGACACCCAGATTTAAGTTAATGCTTTTTGAAATAAAAATGAAAAGAAGTTGTAATATGTGGCCGGGCACGGTGGCTCACGCCTGTAATCCCAGCACTTCGAGAGGCCAAGGCAGGCAGATCACAAGGTCAGGAGTTCGAGACCAGCCTGGCCAATATGGTGAAACTCTGTCTCTACTTAAAAATATACATATATACAAAAATTAGTTGGGCATGGTGGCGCATGCCTGTAGTCCCAGCTACTCAGGAGGCTGAGGCAGGAGAATTGCTTGAACCCAGGAGGCGGAGGTTGCAGTGATCTGAGATCATGCCACTGCACTCCAGCCTGGGTGACAGAGTGAGGCTCTGCCAAAAAAAAAAAAGAAGTTGTAACATGTTCCGCTGATATTCCTATGGATCTTCCTTTATAACCACACTTTGGAGATCATTGATTCCTATCACTGCTAATGACTAAGATACTGTGAATAGTTTAAAAACTTGAGATTTATTTTCTTTATTTTTCACAAGAATTCAAATTTTTTACTTTTAAAGCAGCACTTCTTTAGTCACTTATTTGATAACTGAATAATCTACAAACTCAAAGGTTTAGATCACAGAATAACAGATATAAAATGAATAGCTATTTCTTTTTAGATATATTTATCATAATATATAAATGCAGTTTATAAATCTGTAGCCTGTATGTGAAATTTAATATGCCTCTTCAATACACCCACATATTCTATCATGTATAGTAAAAACAACAATATATTAAAAAATTTTGATCTGGAACACAAATATAATTTCTATTACTTTCTAAAGGGCTCTCACCTACTGCATACAGGTACTTTCTTGCTTTCTTCCGAGGTCGAACCTTAGATGTCTGCAGAAAACTACAAAACTTGTTCTCTTTGGGAGATTTGCATACTTCACAGTACTCTTTCAGAAGTGTTTGCAATGCAACACGAAGATTAAAATCGGATACTCCTAAAGCAATATTTAAAAAGACAATGTTTTAAACAATTTTTAAATAACATTGAAAAAACACATTTCTATAAAGACACATTTAACAATCAATAAATAAAAAATCATCACCAAACAATGGTGTTTGTTTCCTGCAATACTAAATATTGGTACTATTTTAAGGAAAGCATTTTCTTCATTAATGAAAAACAAAAAAGGTTGCTGTTAAAAAATATGCTTCATATGGCCGGGTGCGGTGGCTCACGCCTGTAATCCCAGCACTTTGGGAGGCCGAGGCGGGCGGATCACGAGGTCAGGAGATGGAGACCATCCTGGCTAACACAGTGAAACCTCGTCTCTACTAAAAAATACAAAAAATAAGCCGGGCGTGGTGGCGGCCACCTGTAGTCCCAGCTCCTCGGGAGGCTGAGGCAGGAGAATGGTGTGAACCCGGGAGGCGGAGCTTGCAGTGAGCCGAGATCACGCCACTGCACTCCAGCCTGGGTGACAGAGCGAGACTCCGTCTCAAAAAAAAAAAAAAAATGCTTCATATATAAGCAGAATAGCAACTAAAAAATATATATGCTTCACAGTATCCCCCCATGTATAAGAATTTCCAGGCCGGATGTGGTGGCTCACACCTGTAATCCCAGTACTTTGGCCAAGTCGGGTGGATCACTTGAGCCTGGCCAGCGTGGTGAATGAAAACCTTGCTGCTACAAAAAATACAAAAATTAGCCGGGTGTGGTGGCATGTGCCTATAGTTCCAGCTACTCAGGAGGTTCATGTGGGAGTACCACTTGAGCTCAGGAGGCAGAGTTTGCAGCAAGGCAGGATTGCGCCACTGCACTCCATCCTGGATAACAGGGTGAGACCCTGTCTCAAAAACAAAAAAAAAGAAGAAGAAGAATTTCCAAGATCACAATTATCTAACAAAATTTAAAAATTAAAATAGCCAGAAATTCTATACTTACAACATAACAAAAAAGATATGAAATTATGTCATTAACATTTAAATTTAAGAATGATAGACAAAGCAAGAAAAATAAATTCTGGTGGCATGAGTACCATATCCTAAAAGGATCATGCATATGATGAGGTAGGTTGTCCTTGCTCAAGGGTGCTTAGCTGAGGAGGTAAACTGGGGATGAGAGTCAACCTGTGTTCATTTGTCAAGCTGTAAGACCTGTTCTCCCTGAAAGGGCACTATTTTCTAATTTGCACAAAGGCATTATAAATGCTAGCAAGAGACTGTCTCCTATCTTTCCATCTCTGACCTTTTCTCTCTATCCCAGACAAGAAGCAATATTGAAGAACAATGGTCAACTAACAAAATCTTGAGAATTCTCACTGATGATAATTTGCAGACAGAATCAAGAGTGAAAAGCAGAACCGAGAAAAGTTGAGGAACAAAATTATTAAAAGGAAAAGTCTTCACAGGACCATCAGTAAAGGTAGAAAGGATACCTGGATCTGCTCTCTAACAGAACACTGTGGTAGCCAAAGTCCACACTGGTGAGATACATCTCTAGTTAGGTTAAGTAGGCCCAGATATAAGATAAATAACAGGAACTCAATAGAGAGGTATCAAAGTCAAGTTTCCAAGTAAGGATCTCAGCCCTGGTGGATCTCTAGTCTTCAACCACCCTCATGCCTCAGGCTAGAAAGAAGTGGCAAGGGCCAGTACAGTGCCTCATGCCTGTAATCCCAGCACTTTGGGAGGCTGAGGTGGGAGGAATGTTTGAGGCTGGGAGTTCAAGACCAGCCTGGACAACATAGTGAGACCCCGTCTCTACAGAAAATTTTAAAATGAGCTGGGCATGGTGATATGAACTTTTAGTTCCAGCTACTCTGGAGGCTGAGGCAGGAGGATCACTTGAGCCCAGGAAGTCAAGGTTTCAGTGACTATGATTGCACTACTGCATGCCAGTGTGAGTGAGAGAGTGAGAGTGTCTCAAAACAAAACAAAAAACAGAACAAAGGTGGCAAGAACACAACACACAGCCTTCAACTTTTAGACTGGAGAAAACAAAGTAGTTGTACTAGGTAGAAAGAGTGCCAAGGAGAATTAGTTCTTGTATTATTAGAAAAGAGTTTGAACAGAGTTGACATGAACAACAGTTCAGTATGAGCAAGATACAAAGAAAGAGCATATGCCTTATTAAAGTACATCCCAGCGCCAGGTGTGGTGGCTCACGCCTATAATTCCAGCACTTTGGGAGGCCGAGGCGGGTGGATCATGAGGTCAGGAGTTAAGAGACCAGCTTGGCCAACATGGTGAAACCCCATTAGCCAGGCGTGGTGGCACACACCTGTAATCTCAGCTACTCAGGAGGCTGAGGCAGCAGAATTGCTTGAACCCGGGAGGCAAAGGTTGCAGTGAGCCGAGATCACGGCCACTGCACTCCAGCCTGGGTGACAGAGCAACACTCCGTTTCGGGGGAAAAACGAAAAAAAGTACGTCCCAGTTAAAAGAAGATAAGAAATTGAAGAATTCAGTCGGAAGAAAACATCAGCTACAAATAGACTCCTTGTACGTGCTTCACACAATACAATTATTTAAGAATGTAGGTCCTGGCCGGGCACGGTGTTTCATGCCTGTAATCCCAGCACTTTGGGAGGCTATGGTTGGTGGATCACCTGAGATCAGGAGTTCAAGACCAGACTGGCCAACATGGTGAAACTCCATCTATACTAAAAATTACAAAAATTAGCTGGGCGTTGTGGCGGGCACCTGTAATCCCAGCCACTCGGGAGGCTGAGTCAGGGAGAACTGCTTGAACCTAGGAGGCAGAGGTTGCACTGAGCTGAGATCACACCACTGCAATCCAACTTGGCCAAAAGAGCGAGACTCTGTCTCAAAAAAAAAAAAAAAAAGAATGTAGGTCCTACAAAACAAGAGCTCAAATACAGATGAGATACATCTCTAAGGAAACAAAGTAAGAACTGAAATGACAGGATTGTAGAGTTAATAAATTAGAAACAATAGATATGACTGAAAATCAAATTACTGATGTGGAGGAAAGGCTTGAGAAAATAATTGTAAATATAGAGAAAAAATACTATAACATTAGAAGATGATAAATATGAATGACAAAGAAGTTCCAATAAAAAGAAAAAGACTACCAAATGAAACATTTAAAGTTTTTTTTTTTTTTTTGAGACAGAGTCTTGCTGTGTCCCCAGGCTGGAGTGCAGTGGCGCGATCTCGGCTCACTGCAACCTCCGCCTCCTGGGTTCATGCCATTCTCCTGTCTCAGCCACCCAAGTAGCAGGGACTACAGGCACCTGCCACCACGCCTGGCTAATTTTTTTGCATTTTTAGTAGAGACAGGGTTTCACCCTGTTAGCTAGGATGGTTTCGATCTCCTGACCTCGTGATCCGCCCACCTCCGCCTCCCAAAGTGCTGGGATTACAGGTGTGAGCCACCACGCCCAGCCTTTAAACATTTACAGTATTTAGAAATTTCACACAAGAAAATTTCCCCCGGCTGGGTGCGGTGGCTCACGCCTGTAATCCCAGCACTTTGGGAGGCCGAGGCGGGCAGATCACAAGGTCAGGAGATCAAGACCATCCTGGCTAACACAGTGAAACCCCGTCTCTACTAAAAATACAAAAATAAAAAATTAGCCGGGCGCGGCAGCGGGCGCCTGTAGTCCCAGCTACTCAGGAGGCTGAAGCGAGAGAATGGTGTGAACCCGGGAGGCGGAGCTTGCAGTGAGTTGAGATTGCACCACTGCACTCCAGCCTGGACAACAGAGTGAGACTCCATCTCAAAAAAAAAAAAAAAAGAAAATTTCCCCAAAAAAAAAGAAAAACAAAAATTTGAAAGAGAAAGGATATATGGCAGTCTAATGAAAAAATGATCAACTTCAAAACAAATCAAGAATAATGAAACAAACAAAAAAAACCTATATAAAACAAGGCTCTATTGACTATGTGACAAAAATGTTGTGACTATAGGCTTGCAGGAACCTAAACCTATATTTCCCCTAGGAGCAATCATTCAGTATTTGCTAATTCTGTGTTCGCAGCAGACTTATAGAACACAACTACTGCAAATAACAATCAACTATATATACAGTAAAAGAAGATATCACTCAGAAAAACCTACAAAATTATGTTAACACTGCTAAGATTGGAGAAAAACTAATAATCCCTTATTTTTAATTATATATTTACAGAATTACACCGTTAATGCTTAGCAGTGTATTTAACTTGTAATAAAATCATTTGTAATTCAATAGCAACCTAATCTTTCAATGCATGACAAGAGTAAAAACTTCAAATCTCAAAACCAGCTCTAAAGTAGGCTGGAAAGCAGTGGCACAATCCTGGCTCACTGTAGCCTTGACCTCCTGGGCTCCAGTGATCCTCCCACCTCAGCCTCCCAGGTAGCAGGGACTACAAGTGCATGCCACCACGCCGGGCCAATTTTTTGCCTTTTTTTTTTTGTAGATACAGGGTTTCACCATGTTGCCCAGGCTGGTCTTGAATTCCTGGGCTAAAGCGATCTACCTGCCTTGGCCTCCTAAAGTGCTAGAATTACAGGCATGAACCACTGTACCTGGCCTAAAGCAATTCTTAGAAATAAATTTAAACATCATTTTTCTAATATAAAGATACAAACTATTTTATACTATGGTAAAACATATTTTCAGAATTAAGTTTAGAATCCAAAGATGATTCAAAGGCTACTCAGAATCTGTAATAGTATATCAACACCAAATTTATTTCATAATGAAGAGACTTATAGGATTCATTGAGTTTTTTTATTTTTAATGTATGCATTTTCTCCAAGTGTTAGGTTTTGCTTAATTTTTCAGAGTAGCAAGAGGAAATCTTACACTGAAATAACTGGTTCTGTCAACAGCAGTTGTTATGTTAGTCGCTCTGTCAGTAATTTTTATCTATAACACTAATCTGCCTTAGTAATCAATCTCAAGAAAGATTTTGATAAAAATAGGTAGAAATATTAAAATACTACTGCCCACCCACAAAACACAAAAGTTGTATCTTACATAATCATTCAATACATTTTTAAAAAGAAAAAAAAAAGAGTAATCATTCAATAAATGTCTGTTACTGAACCAAAAAATGAAAACACTCTCCCACATTTCAGAGAACACATCACTGGATAATTAATCAACTAATTTGACATATAGCAAAAAAGTTACCTTCTATATACTTTAAAAGTCTCTGAGGAGGTAATAAAGGGAATCGAATTGGGTCTAGCACTTCTACCACATGTTTTCTTCTTTTTCCCAAATCTTTCAGAATCCACTGCATTGCAGCTAAGAAGACCTGGTATTCATCCTCAATGCTAAGCTCTTCACTTCGCAAAATTTTGATCAGCTGATCTTTTGTAAGTGCCAGGAACTCTTCTCCACTATGAACCTCTAAGAAATGGACATGAATGTAGTTTTCTGAGAATTCCAAGAGATCATGGCAGGCAATTTGCTCAGAGAACTGAAAGATTCCAATGCAGTTCAGTGGATCAATTTGTCCTTTCAGAAATTCACAGCAAAGATGAACAACTTCAGTCAACTGTAGCATGTCTGCTGCAACAATCAACTCCTGGACATTATTCACACCTATGTTCACTATACCTAGAGAAGTAGGAAGACAAAATGGCCAATAAAATAAAAACATACATTGGCTTACCATATTCAAAAAGTATTACACTTGATTTCACTGATGCTTGCAGAGTAGACAGACGCTTAAAAAGGCAATCAAGGATTTGTGTGAAGAGCACAAAACTTAAACGATAACGATACCTAACACATTTATGAAAAACTTACAATGAACCAGGTGCAGCATTAATTGCTTTATATGCTAATTTAACCCTTATTATACTCCCATGTGTTAGATATTATTATTTTTCTTATTTTCATATTAAGGAAACAGAATCAAAGTTTAAGTAACTTGTCCACAAGTTGTAAGGTAAAGCAAGTTGCAAGCCAGGGGTTGACATGCTTTTGCCATAAAAAAGAAGGAAATCATGTGCTTTACAGCAACACACATGGAGCTGGAGGACATGATTCTAAGCAAATTAACACAAGAACAGAAAACCAAATATCATATGTTCTCACTTATAAATGGGAGCTCAACATTGCATACACATGGATACCAAGAAGGCATGGATACACATTGGGGCTTACTTGAGAGTGGAGGGTAAGAGGAGGGTAAGGATTGAAAAACTACATATCAGGTATTATACTGATTATCTGGAGGACAAAATTATCTACATACCAAGCCCCCAAGACACGCAATTTACCCATGCAACAAACCCACACGTGTACCTCTTGAACCTAAAAGTTGGAAAGAAAAAAACCAAACAGCAGCAGCAACAACAACAAATAAAGTCTATGTTTTTAACATAAGGTTATATGCATGTAACAAACATTTACTGAGGCACCAGGGAGAGTAAGACAAGGTCTCTAAATGCCATACAACGTTCATTTTTTGTTTGTGTTTGTTTTGAGACAGGGTGTCGTTCTGTTGTCCAGGCTGGAGTGCAGTGGCGCAATCTTGGCCCACTGCAACCTCTGCCTCCTGTGCTCAGGTGAGCCTCTCACCTCAGCCTCCCGAGTAGCTGGTACTACAGACACTCACCACCATGATCGGCTAATTTTCTGTATTTTTTTGTAGAGACAGGGTTTCACCACGTTACCCAGGTTGATCTCAAACTCCTGGGCTCAAGCAATCCACCTACCTCAGCCTCCCAAAGTGCTGGGATTACAGGCGTGAGCCACCACACCCAGCACAATGCTAGTTTTTAATATTAGGAATAACCAAGAATCTATAACATAAGAGAAACTATTAAATACTCAAACTATGTATACCACTTTCTTTTCCAAGGGCTTCGCTTTCTTTTTTAAGTTTTTTTATTTTTTTTCAAGACAGAGTCTCACTATGTCGACCAGGATGGAGTACAGTGGTGCATTCTTGGCCCATTACAACAAACACCTCCCAGGTTCAAGTGATTCTCCTGCCTCAGCCTCCCAAGTAGCCAGGATTACAAGTGCACACCACCACAACCGGCTAATTTTTGTATTTTTAGCAGAGACGAGGTTTCGCCATGTTGGTCAGGCTGGTCTCAACCTCCTGGCCTCAGGTGATCCACTCACCTCAGCCTCCCAAAGTGCTGGGATTACAGGCGTGAGCCACCACACCCAGCCTTTTTTGTTCGTTTGTTTGTTTTTTGAGACAAGGTCTTGCTCTGCTGCCCAGGCTGGAGTGCAGTGGCATGGTCTCTGTTCACTGCAACCTCTGCCTCCCAGGTTCAATCAATTCTTCTGGCTCAGCCTCCTGAGTAGCTGGGACTACAGGTGCGCACCACTAAGCCCAGCACAACTCCGCCTCAAAAAAAAAACAAAATTAGCCAGGTGTGGCGGCGTGTGCGCCTGTAGTCTCAGCTACAAGGGAGGCTGAGGTGGGAGGACTGCTTAAGCCTAGGAGTTCGAGACCAGTCTGGGCAACATAGCCAGACATAATCTCTAAAAAAAATATTTTTTTTTAATTACCCTGGCATGATGGTGTGTGTTGTGGTCCTACAGGTACTCAGGAGGCTGAGGTGAGAGGATAGCTTGATGAGCCCAGGAGGTCAAGGCTGCAATCATCTTGCCACTACATTCCAGCATAGGTGACAAAGCAAGACTCTGTCTCACAAAATAAAAAATAAAAGAGGCTGGGCACAGTGGCTCTCGCCTGTAATCCCAGCACTTTAGGAGGCTGAGGTGGGCAGATCACTTGAGGTCAGGAGTTCGAGATCAGCCTGGCCAACATGGTGAAAACCCATCTCTACTGAAAAAAAAAAAAAACAAAAATTAACTGGGCATGTTAGTGCAAGCCTATAATCCCAGCTACTTGGGAGGCTGAAGCAGGAGAATCACTTGAAACTGGGAGGCAGAGGTTGCAATGAGCCAAGATTGTGCCACTGTACTCCAGCCTGGGCGACAAAGTGAAACTCCATCATACACACACACACACACACACACACACACACACACACAAAGAGTAATATATATTCACTGTGGAAAAAGAATTTTAAGACAGAAAAACTAAAATGAAAAACGTATTTTTCCATACACAGACACATTGTATTAACACTGTAGTGTCTCTTCATATATTTTTTCTCTCTTTTTTTTTTGAGACAGAGTCTTGTTCTGTTGCCCAGGCTGGAGTGCAGTAGCATGATCATCACTCACTGAAGCCTCAGCATCCTGGGCTCAAGTGATCATCCTACCTCAACCTTTCAAATCTTTTTTCTATGCATATTTGTTGCATATCATATAAGACTATACATTGTTTTGGTGTGCCTTCTCTTTCTTCCCTCTCCCCTACTCCCCTCCTCATCATCCCAGTTGTTTTATTTTCTTTATTTAGAGATGGGGTCTCACTCTGTCTCCCAGTCCAGGGTATAGCAGCTTGATCATAGCTCACTACAGCCTCAAACTCCTGGATCTTCCCACATCAGCCTCCCGTTAGCTGGGACTAAAGGCACAAGTGACCATACCCAGCTAATTAAAAAAAAAAAAAATTTTTGGCTGAGCGCAGTGGCTCATGCCTGTAATCCCAGTACTTTGGGAGGCCAAGGCAGGTGGATCACGAGGTCAAGAGATCGAGACCATCCTGGCCAACATGATGAAACCCGGTCTCTACTAAAAATATAAAAATTAGCTGGGTGTGGTGGCGCATGCCTGTAGTCCCAGCTAGTCAGGAGGCTGAGGCAGGAGAATTGCTTGAACCTGGGAGGCGGAGGTTGCAGTGAGCTGAGATCACGCCACTATACTCCAGCCCGGCGATAGAGCGAGACTCTGTCTCAAAAAAAAAAAAAAAAAATTTTTTTTTTTAGCCTGGGTAACATAGTGAGACCCTCTCTCTACAAAAACATTTGTTTTACATTAGTCAGGCATGGTGGCATGTACCTGTAGTCACAGCTATGCAGGATGGTGAGATGGTAGCACTGCTTTAGCCCAGAAGATCAAGACTGCATTGAGGTGTGAGTGCATGACTGCACTCCAGCCTGGACAACAGAGAGAGACCCTGTCTCAAACAAAATTCTTTTTTAAGAAATGGGGTCTTGCTATGTTGTCCTGCCTATTTTTGAACTCCTGGCCTCAAGCAGTCCTCTTACAATGGCCTCCCGAAGTGCTGGGATTACAGGCATGAACCACTGTGCTCTTGTGTACATTCTCTAATGTTATTAAAACTCCTCAAAAACATTTAACAAGTAGTTTTGAGTAAAATAACATATGCTGATTATAAACACTTTGTGGAAAAAAATTACCTACAGATAAATGCTATCAAACATTCTGGTCACTTTCTCATGTGTAAATACACATAAGTTTTTTGGGTTTTGTTTAAAACAAAATAGAGGTTTACTTATATTCTGATTTTTAAAATTTTATATATTATAAACATTCCTCCATAATAGTATACATATATTTTAAGATTTGTGGCCGGGCGCGGTGGCTCAAGCCTGTAATCCCAGCACTTTGGGAGGCCGAGACGGGTGGATCACGAGGTCAGGAGATCGAGACCATCCTGGCTAACACTGTGAAACCCCATCTCTACTAAGAAATACAAAAAACTAGCCGGGTGAGGTGGCGGGTGCCTGTAGTCCCAGCTACTCCGGAGGCTGAGGCAGGAGAACGGCGTAAACCCGGGAGGCGGAGCTTGCAGTGAGCTGAGATCTGGCCACAGCACTCCAGCCTGGGCGACAGAGCCAGACTCCGCCTCAAAAAAAAAAAAAAAAAAAAAAAA